>NC_141024.2:82500-95000 GCF_052040795.2 Danio rerio
CAATAACGACACTGACGATAACACTAATGACACTGACGATAACAATAACGACACTGACGATAACACTAATGACACTGACGATAACAATAACGACACTGACGATAACACTAATGACACTGACGATAACAATAACGACACTGACGATAACAATAATGACACTGACGATAACAATAACGACACTGACGATAACACTAACGACACTGACGATAACACTAACGACACTGACGATAACACTAATGACACTGACGATAACAATAACGACACTGACGATAACACTAATGACACTGACGATAACAATAACGACACTGACGATAACAATAACGACACTGACGATAACACTAACGACACTGACGATGATAATGACACTGACGATAACAGTAACGACACTGACGATAACACTAACGACACTGATGATAATGACACTGACGATAACAATAACGACACTGACGATAACAATAATGACACTGACGATAACACTAATGACACTGACGATAACAATAACGACACTGACGATAACAATAACGATAACAGTGACGATAACACTAACGACACTGATGATAACACTAACGATAATAGTGACGATAACACTAACAACACTGACGATAACACTAACGACACTGACGATAACAATAACGACACTGACGATAACAATAACGATAACAGTGACGATAACACTAACGACACTGACGATAACAATAACGATAATAGTGACAATAACACTAACAACACTGACGATAACACTAACGACACTGACGATAACAATAACGATAACAGTGACGATAACACTAACGACACTGACGATAACAATAACGATATCAGTGTCGATAACACTAACAACACTGGCGATAACACTAACGACACTGACAATAACACTAACGACACTGATGATAATGATAATGACACTGACGATAACAATAACGACACTGGCGATAACACTAATGACAGTGACGATAACAATAACGATACTGACAATAACAATAACGATAATAGTGACGATAACACTAACAACACTGACGATAACACTAACGACACTGACGATAACAATAACGATAACAATGACGATAACACTAACGACACTGACGATAACAATAACGATAACAGTGTCGATAACACTAACAACACTGACGATAACACTAACGACACTGACAATAACACTAACGACACTGACAATAACACTAACGACACTGATGATAATAATGACACTGACGATTACAATAACGACACTGGTGATAACATTAATGACACTGACGATAACAATAACGACACTGACGATAACAATAACGATAATAGTGACGATAACACTAACAACACTGACGATAACACTAACGACACTGACGATAACAATAACGATAACAGTGACGATAACACTAACAACACTGACGATAACACTAACGACACTAACAATAACACTAACGACACTGATGATAATAATGACACTGACGATAACAATGACGACACTGGCGATAACACTAATGACACTGACGATAACACTAACGACACTGATGATAATGATAATGACACTGACAATAACACTAACGACACTGATGATAATGATAATGACACTGACAATAACAATAACGACACTGACGATAACACTAACGACACTGACGATAATAACGACACTGACGATAATAATGACACTGACGATAACAGTAACGACGCTAACGATAACACTAATAATAATAGTAATAACAGTAATAACATTGATAACACTAATAATTGTAACAATAACAGTAATAACGCTGCGCTGCACAGGTTTAACAGGATTATATGTTGATCTTTCAGGTTCTGATGTACTCTGCATGACTGATAAATCCTACAGCTGCACAACTCCTCATCAATCCAGTGAAATATCAAAGCAGAGCATTCACACACACACACACACACACACACACACACGAGTGTTTGAGGTCTTCAGTACCTTGATGAAGTTTGCATTGATGTAGTCTGTGTCCTGATTGGATGTTTTTAACGTCACCTTCACACGACTGTGGTCGACTGATGCGGAAGAGAAACACAGTCAGTGGACACAAACACACACGCGCACACACAATGCACGCACGCACAAAAAGACTGATACAAACACCTACACACACTGATGCATAGAGATCAATACACACAGTGTCTCTCACACACGCACACACACACACGCACGCACACACACACACACACAAACACACGCGCACACACACACGCGCACACACACACGTGCACACACACACACACACACACACACACACACACACACACACACACACAAACACACGCGCACACACGCGCACACACACGCGCACACACACGCGCGCACACACACACACACGCGCACACACACACACGCACGGATACACATTAAATATAGACACATGCTACATACATTACATTCAAATTCTCATTATATTATTGACATTAGCCTAGCGTTTGCTAATGTCAGCCTAGGCTAGGCTAACACTGGTGGACGAGCAAAGTTTTAACATTAGCTGAAGCTAGGTCTAAAATCGTCCACTTCTGGAGTGTGTTCTACATCTGAGTGAGTTCACTACACGAGCGTCACAAGAGTGTGCTCTATATAGTGTCTGTGTGCGTGTGTGAATGGTAATCAGACGTGGTCATCTGACACTTCACCAATACTCCAATACAGACATAACACTGAGCTCACAGCCTGATTAGCGTTAGCATGAACTGTCTGATTAGGATTAGCAAGAACTGTCTGATTAGGATTAGCAAGAACTTTCTAATTAGCGTCAGTATGAACTGTCTGATTAACGCTAGTACGAACTGTCTGATTAGCGTTAGCACGAGCTGTTTGATTAGGGTTAGCATGAACTGTTTGATTAGGGTTAGCATGAACTGTCATATTACTGTTAGCATGAACTGTCTGATTAGGATTAGCAAGAACTTTCTAATTAGCGTCAGTATGAACTGTCTAACGTTAGTACGAACTGTCTGATTAACGTTAGCACGAGCTGTTTGATTAGGGTTAGCATGAACTGTCATATTACTGTTAGCATGAACTGTCTGAATAGCGTTAGCATGAACTGTCTGATTTGGATTAGCATGAACTGTCTGATTAGCGTTAGCATGAACTGTCTGATTAGCGTTAGCATGAACTGTCTGATTAGCGTTAGCATGAACTGTCTGATTAGCGTTAGCATGAACTGTCTGATTAGCGTTAGCATGAACTGTCTGATTAGCGTTAGAATGAACTGTCTGACTAGTATCATCTGTCAGATTAGCGTGAGCATTAGCGTGTGTGTTAGCACTCACAGGGCAGGATGTCCTTGTAGCGGTTCTTCTTGACGTTCTCCTCCTGCTCGCCCACGTCGGTCGGGTAGATCTTCTCTGTCCTGTATTTGGTGGATAACCGCCGCAACCTCTGCAACACACACAGACGAGCAGCGCTAGTGTTAGCCACACACATACACACAATACAACACACCACTGTGAGTGTGTCTGAGAGTAAGAGTGAGTGTGTGTGTCAGACAGAGAGAGTGTGTGTGTGTGTGTGTGTGTGTGTGTGTGTGCGCTGTAGTACTTCCTGTACTGCTAGTGTTAGTGAAGAACAATGGCCGACGTGACACGCTAGTGCTGCGTTCTCTGTTCTTTCTCATCTCATTGGTCAATTTCCTGCTCCGCCCATCAGACGCCACATAACTGACACACACATACACACTCACACACACCACGGTCCGTGTGTCTCTTGGTGACGGCTGGAGATCCTCACACACGCGTGCGCTCTAGAGGAGATGCTGTAAACATCTGGAGCTCTGCACTGATTGGCTGAGAGGATATTACCTAATATAAGCAGCCAATAATAATGCAGCGCTGCTCCGGCTGATCCGAGAGCAGTGTTTACTGAGTTACAGTGAGGAGCGCCAACCTGAACCACTGCACTGGGGTCATGCCCTGACCTTCACCTGTCTATGTGTGTGTGTGTGTGTGTGTGTGTGTGTGTGTGTGTGTGTGTGACAGCAGGAAACACCTGGTAAATGCAATTTACCACTTCTGAAGATCTGTGGTCAATTCACAACTCAAGACCAGTGACCACACACACACCATATGTGACATCACACACACACACACACACACACACACACACACACACACACACACAGTCTGTTACTGACACAGGAAAAAGAAGGATGAACACACACTCGCTTCTCACTGGAAGTATTTTTACGCAAAACAGGATGTGGATGTCAAGGTCAGAAGCTATACACACACACACACACACACACACACACACACACACACACACACACAACTCGTATCTCACACACTCACTCTTTCAGGAGAAAGCCTTCCCATAATCCCCTGCATCTGGCAGAGGTCAAATGATATCTAACCCACAGAAAGACATGAAATAATCCTCTCACACACACACACACACACACACACACATGGTTACATCACTTCCTCTGGGCACTTCTGGGAATCTCTGAGCTTTACAGGAGCGACTTTATCCTCACGAGCAGAAAACACAGTCAGTCAGTCAGTCACACACACACACACTCACACACACACACACACACACACACACACAGGTAATCTACAGGCTGTATATTGTGGAACAGTCAGAAACTGCTGTAAAGTGTGTGTGTGTGTGTGTTTTTTAGCCCCTCCCCCTGAGAAAGAACAATCTATAATCGTCTTTGATTAGCTCTATTAGTGGTCGGGGCTTCATTTGAACGACCAATCAGAGCACTGCATTTCCCCATTCAAAAGAACAGAGTGTGTTCACTGCACACTTGAGGACAGAATGTAAACAACACTGCTGATCTGAACACACACACACACACACACACACACACACACACAGCTTGTAATAGCAGTAAAACAAAGCGAAGTGTAGCTCAAATTCAGCACTGTGTGTGTGTGTGTGTGTGTGTGTGTGTGTGTGTGTGTGTGTTGTTGCTCATCAGCTTCAGCATGGAGAACACACTGCCTGAACACGAGCAAAACATCTGAAGACAATGTGTGTTTGAACATGTACCTGAGCGCGTGTGTGGTGTGTGTGTGTATGTGTGAATAAGAGTGTGTGTGTGAGTGTTTATGTTTGCATGTGTGTTTAACAGTGTATGTATGTGTATAGATGAATGTGTGTGTGTGTGTAGGCCGCAGAGAGCTGCTCTCAGTGATTGTGAATGAGACTCTCAGCAGTGAACGTGCTCAGATGACTGTGTTTGTTTGTGTGTGTGTGTGTGTGTGGGGGGGGGGGGGTATTTAGGCACAAATGTTGTGTGTGTGTGTGTGTGTCACCATGAAGTCTGAGCTGAAGTTGTCCTCTCCCGTCTGCTCTCCGCTCCTCAGCTCCTCGATGAACTTCTTCAGGATGTTCCCCTGCTCCATCCTCTCCCTCGGCGGCGGGATGAAGTGTGTGTGTGTGTGTGTGTGTGTGTGTGTGTGTGTGTGTGTGTTGGCGAAAGTGTGTTTCCGCGGTTATTCCAGCATTCTCACGGCCCCATGATCCTCTCCGCTCCTGCGATCAAACGGGCGGGAGCGCGCACACCGGGCAGCGGGCACGAGCACTCGCCGGTAATCCCTCGCCGATCAAACGCTTTGATTTCTCCTCAGAATCGACTTTTAACAGTGTAATAAAGCGCGCGCCCCTCCCTGCGGCTGCCACACACACACACTCGCACACTGCCGGACCGCCCGAGCCCCGCTGCCGACGCCCCGCCCCTCACCGCTCCCCTCACTCTGATTGGACAGCGGCCGGGACCTCCGCGACGGTGATTGGAGGAGCAGTCGCTTCACTCAAACGCATCCTCGGATTTCTGGTTCCTGACTGTCGGGACCGGCTGTCAATCAGAGGTTCCCCCTGAGCTTCTCTGCGATTGGCCGAGCCCGCTCCCGCCCTCTGCCTGAGCCAGGTTAGCCCCGCCTCTTCCGCGCTGACATCCGGGCTCTTTCAGCGCGTCACCGTCAGCGCATTGTCTCCGCGTTTGCGTGTAAATCCGTAACCCTGACGAGCAGCGAGAGAGCTGATCAACCGATCACCAGCAGCTGCTCATCAATACACAGCTCAAGCTGCTGTGCTGATCTTTGAGTGTGTGTGAATGAACAGGAGTGTGTGTGCGCGCGTGTATGTGTGTGTGTGTGTGTGTGTGTGTGTGTGTGTGTGTGTGTGTGTGTGTGTGCAGAGGGAAGAGAAGGTTTCTGGAGCAGCTGAGTTAGGAATGTTCATCAACAAGCCCCAACGCGACTTGCATAACTTCACTCTTCCCCACACACACACACACATTACACACACATTACACAACATTAAGATACAAGGGTACAAACATATCGTCCACATTCATCCTAACACACAGTGTGTGCTGGTATTTACTTGTTACAGCACACACACACGCGCTCTGTGGTGGTTGTCCGCTGGTTTGTGTGTTCAGTGCTGGTGTGTGTTCAGTGTTGGTGTGTGTTCAGTGTTGGTGTGTGTTCAGTGCTGGTGTGTGTTCAGTGTTGGTGTGTGTTCAGTGTTGGTGTGTGTTCAGTGCTGGTGTGTGTTCAGTGCTGGTGTGTGTTCAGTGTTGGTGTGTGTTCAGTGTTGGTGTGTGTTCAGTGCTGGTGTGTGTTCAGTGCTGGTGTGTGTTCAGTGTTGGTGTGTGTTCAGTGCTGGTGTGTGTTCAGTGTTGGTGTGTGTTCAGTGCTGGTGTGTGTTCAGTGCTGGTGTGTGTTCAGTGCTGGTGTGTGTTCAGTGTTGGTGTGTGTTCAGTGTTGGTGTGTGGTCAGTGTTGGTGTGTGTTCAGTGTTGGTGTGTGTTCAGTGTTGGTGTGTGGTCAGTGAACTCTGCAGTGGTGTCAGTGCACTGAGAGAGGTCGCTGCTGTCTGGGCCTTCACTGCTGATCTGCACTGCTCTGTCTTCATGTGTTCAGTGCTGTTTCCCTGTGTCAGTCCAGTGTGTGTGTGTGTGTGTGTGTGTGTGTGTTCTCTGCATGTCTGGGTTTCTGTGGTTGTCATCAACACTCGGGAACATTTCAGGTCTACAACACCTTCAGAAGGAAAGTGCAGAGCAGAACGCTGACACGGGTTCACGACTCAATTCCTACACTGGATAACCTACAATTGATCTCTGAGATCTGACAGCGTCTGTCGGCCTGATCTGGTGTGTGAGTGTAGGGGTGGGACAATCACATAACTGATGGCGATTGGCCACAGACGCAGCTGATGTGTTTACATGTGTAGAGCACTGCACAGAGGGAATGAAAGCAGTGTGTTCTGACACGCAGAGATCCTCGACAGCAGCATCACGTCATCACCTCACTGCATTATGTTCATATCACAGTAGAAACGCTCTGATAACACTGCTCCACTGAGCTGAGATCCTGCAGTTATACTACAGTACAGTGACGGCTATAGTGATCTGACTCAGTTCCTATTGCTGTGCAGTTTGTAACTAGCTGATGACTGCTTTATAGTAACACTCAACACTTCTGTGTGCGGTGTACTGGCGCTGATACTGGACTGTGTGTTGTTGTGAGTGCAGCATTAGTGTGTTGTCGCCCCCTGGCGGTCCGGCGTGCATTAACATGCAGCACAACACAACTAACGCAGGAAAACTGTGTACAACACTGTGTGCGTGTGTGTGTGTGTGTGAGAATGATGGCTCTCCTCATGACTGTCTTAAATGTAATAGAGTGTGTGTAGTGTGTGCTCATCCTCTGGCGCCTCCTGTGGCTGTTCTCTCTCACTCTCAAGCTCAACTGCGGCTCGCTCAGCATGTGAGGTGGTCGCCTGCGGTCCTGCCTTTCCTGTCGTACTCACACACACTGCTCGTGCACGGTCGCTGATCACGTGAGCGCATGCATTTTACTCGAGTCAAGATATAAATATATACAATAGATGTCGCCAACCCTGTTGTTGTCTATTGGAAGGAATGCGTCAATAGAGCCGCCATGTTGGTACAGGGTAGCGCTCCTTTGAAATGAATGCGGGACCAAGTACAGTGGAGGACTGTGGCCATCCAAAGCCAGAGACATACACATATACACATATATCTGTGATCGGGAGTTTTCCTGGATGTTAGTGTGTAATTTTTTTTCTAATTATGAAAATGATAATTTGACATCACTTTTCTACATTGATGGATCAGTGACCGCACGGACATTCCTGACTGAAAGCTTGTGTTTGTGTGTACAGAAATGTACTATTCACCCTCCCTGTTAAATCTGATCTAATCATGTCCTGAAACACAGCTCCTCTCCTGCTTTCACTGCTCATACTGACGGAGAGAGCGATTCGCTTGTGAATGAATCTCCGTTATGAGCAACTCGTTCACTAGCCGACAATAACACAAGTTTCTGGCAGCGCAGCATCTCGTTGTCATATTTCTTTCGCATTGTTTGATGATTTTATTCAACAAAACTAGCATAAGCCGAGTGTTTAGTGCGAGTTGGAGCTGCTTTGCCGTATGGTGACTGCAGTAAGAGACTGTTATCATCAATAACGTTACCTGATTAGCACAAAAGTTCAGGACATACAAAAACAGAAAAAAAATTAATATTACCTATGAAATGTTCTGCCTTTGTGCTTTGTTTTCTTTGTTTGCTCATTACTACACTCGTAGACAGCGCTAAAGTCCCGCATCTTCACGTAATAACACTGTCTTGACTAGTGGGACTGAATGACATTTGTCCTGGAAGCACTGTACTAATGTGGCGGCGCTATTGACGCATGCTCAGAGACCCTATGTGATATCTACAGTGCAGAACTATGGTGGAGCGCCACTATGGACCAAAGCAGAAACGCTATTAAACGCGATATGACTCACCACAGCGGTGAGATAAAGTGTGTGTGTTGGTGTTCAGCGAGTGTCGTGCTGTCTTCATCGATCAGTCTGTTTATCAGCACATCACTGAACACTTCAACACTCTTTATTCGGCTTTATATCATAGGACAGATAGATTTGGACATGCGTGGAGGAATGCGTGACGTCACTCTAGTCCACCCAATAGCCGATGGCAGGCGCTGTTATGCAGATGAGCGTGTGCTGTGTGTGTGTTTGTGTAATGTTTTCTACTGTTGTTTACACTGCTGTTATGTATTTATTATCGCGATCAGCTGTCTGTCATCTCTGGGTTAATCACAGATATTCTTTAATCAAATGTGGAGGAGACTGTGTTCTCACCGTGGTGGTGAATTATATTGCGTTCAATGAGGGTTTCTTCATTGGTTATTAACGCATCTCTACTACAGTGCTGTAAGTTTGACAAGGATGTATGACAGTAACATCTAATCAAACAGCCTGAACAGGTATATAAGTGCTATTACTGGGTCTTACCTGTATGAGAATGATATGAAATCGTAATATTTCGAATTCGGATATGAAAGCACATTGATATCTAATTTGATTCCCGGTAATAAATAATTGAGTGTATTTGGCTCTATTTAGCCGCAGTCCACCACTGCAGCTGACCCTGTAGTTCCTGATGTGTCCAGTAGAGGGAGTGCAGAACAGTGCAGTACAGTATTACATTAAGCCTACAGAACATTATCACACCCAACCTAACGCGACACGATGAAGGTATGTTAAATACATGATTAAAACTTTAGCAAACATGAAACAAACATTTTTATTAGATTATCAAGGACTTGGTCCTTTTGTTATACCTTGAGTTATAGTTCTTGAATCATAAATCAAATTATTATGAAATCATATCAATTTTGATGTTGTGCATAGGTCCAGATCCTATATAAAATGGTGTGAAATGTCTTTTTTTTCATTCCTCACTGTTTCTGAGGATTAAGAATTTTTAGATATTTGGACTAGAAACAAGTGAGAAACTCAAGTAGGAAAAGGACTTTTGCAGAGTAGTTATATACATAACTTTTTAGCGAGCATTAAGAATTTAATGCAAGGATTCAGCTTCACTTAAAGAAAACTGGCCATCTCTAGTGATAATAATGTCAATAAATACATGTAAAAAGGTTTTTGTTTGTCCTAACGTTCTGCCGCTGTTCTACCACTGCATTCTTATCAAAGCACATCATTACTCTTTATTACACTTTATTGTTTGGTTATAATTTTGTATTTTTCAAAACGTACCTTTATATATAAACAATACACCAAAATGCATCTCTCTATCTGAACACGTATAACTAGGCTACAGTTAACCATTACACTTTCCAAGTATTTGTGTTTTTAATTTTTCTTATTAAATGAATCTAAATTAATTTGCAATTGGGCTTTTGCAATCTGAAATTATTATCTAGTGAGTTTATAACTTACTTTCTGATACATTAACTTAGCGTTAATTTCTAGCGTAATCTAATTAAAATATATATTTATGAACTGGATATTTAATAATCTTCGAGCGTTGACTTCAATGTATTATTTGGCCATGTATCTTTCATCCCCCCAACTGGACGCATTAGAAACAACAGGGCCGTAAAACTGCCTGGGTCCAAGTCTGCAGTGTAGCCAAGAGGCGACACTGTAGTGCGATTTGGGAAACAGCCACTAGAGGGCGCAGGCGGCCATTTTGGATTGAAAACTCCAACAGATCAACAGCATAATATAAGTCTGTAAAATAAAGAATTAAAAGTGCTGATGATTGTGATAGGAAGTGTTGTATTGTCGTCTTTCAGGTTGTATCTCAGCTTTAATGCGCTTTTTAAATGAATAAATAAAAAAACAAAGCAGCTGCTCGCCATCGCGACGCCAATAATTAATGGTCAGCCGACCGCTTTCACTCCAACATGGCGAGTCTGGGGCTGTTGCTGGCCGCTGCTGTTGTAATGGGATGTTCTGTAGGGTATATGCTGGAGTATGTTAACAGGACTTTTAATTTGCCAGTAGCCTGGGTTAAGCTCTTCCAGTGAACTGAATGCCAATGCAAAATCGGCACGTTTAGGATCAGTTTTCTTAATAAATCAGCGATCTCCACTGGCTGAGTGATCTCCGATCTCAGACTGTACAGAAGCACTGCATTACATTACACTGCCCCGCCATGACTCTATAATACGAGCAGTTATTTTACCCCAGTGTATTCAGTGGAGCGGCTGATCCTGACGGGTGTGTGCGAGTAAACGGCGTTTTGTCGGGTTTTACGCTTGAGCAACTAAATGAACGCCAAAGTCTGTTTGACTGATTGTGTTTAGATGACGTTACACGATTGATGCTGTAAAAGGAACCGAATAACACGGAAAAACTCACAATAACAGCTCACCGGAACTTCATCAGTGCGGGAAACACACTAGCTCGGCGTATACCCTATTGAGTGTCGCCTCTTGCTCAGTCTGAGCTCTTCGCTTCAGCGTAGGGCTGTTCGGTACTGATGTTATTAGAGGCGACTCGTTTACACTCACTGATAACAGCACCAGGATCAATCCTGCAGTGGCATATCGATGATTACAGCTTCACACTGTGCAGTTCTCCTCTGCTCAGACCATTGATATATACAATAGATGTCGCCGACCCTGTTGTTGTCTATTGGAAGGAATGCGTCAATAGAGCCGCCATGTTGGTACAGGGTAGCGCTCCTTTGAAATGAATGCGGGACCAAGGTACAGTGGAGGACTGTGGCCATCCAGAGCCAGAGACATACACATATACACATATATCTGTGATCGGGAGTTTTCCTGGATGTTAGTGTGTAATTTTTTTTTAAATTATGAAAATGATAGTTTGACATCACTTTTCTACATTGATGGATCAGTGACCGCACGGGCATTCCTGACTAAAAGCTTGTGTTTGTGTGTACAGAAATGTACTATTCACCCTCCCTGTTAAATCTGATCTAATCATGTCCTGAAACACAGCTCCTCTCCTGCTTTCACTGCTCATACTGACGGAGAGAGCGATTCGCTTGTGAATGAATCTCCGTTATGAGCGACTCGTTCACTAGCCGACAATAACACAAGTTTCTGGCAGCGCAGCATCTCGTTGTCATATTTCTTTCGCATTGTTTGATGATTTTATTCAACAAAACTAGCATAAGCCGAGTGTTTAGTGTGAGTTGGAGCTGCTTTGCCGTATGGTGACTGCAGTAAGAGACTGTTATCATCAATAACATGACCTGATTAGCACAAAAGTTCAGGACATACAAAAACAGAAAAAAAATTAATATTACCTATGAAATGTTCTGCCTTTGTGCTTTGTTTTCTTTGTTTGCTCGTTACTACACTCGTAGACAGCGCTAAAGTCCCGCATTTTCACGTAATAACACTGTCTTGACTAGTGCGGCTGAATGACATTTGTCCTGGAAGCACTGTACCAATGTGGCGGCGCTATTGACGCATGCTCAGAGACCCTATGCGATATCTAGTGTATATATCTATGTGCTCAGACAAAACCCGCAGTTTAAATCATCTGCAGTCAAATAAATCAGTATCAGCCTGCACATCATCTGCCTAGTTTAGATCATTGAGAATTGTCCACTGTGGTCGTGGAGACAGAACACGAATGTTTCAGTGTGTTTTCATGGCCAGGTGAATGTGAGGACATGTTCAGCTCAGATGCTCCATGCCTTCACACTCCTGCGGTCAGTCAGTCAGAGCAGTGTGTG
>NC_141024.2:107500-120000 GCF_052040795.2 Danio rerio
AGACGCTGGACTGACCTGCCTGCAGTCCTGACCTGTCTCCAGTAGAGAATCTGTGGTGAATTATGAAGCTTGTTTGCAGGAAGAATGACTCACATCATGACAGTAGTGTACTATGTAGTATAGAAGTGTGTGATTTAGGACACAGCCTGCCTCTGTTCCTCTGCTCTCCGTCAGCTCTTCTTCTGTTTCTCCTCCTGGTTTACCTGTTCTGAGTGTTCTGCACTGTTGCTGTGTGTGTGTGTGTGTGTTTGTGTGGTAAAGGCGGTTAAGGAAAGCGCTGCGAGTGGACGTGCGCAGGGATTGTGACGGCTCCAGCACCACTGACTCCCCGCAGGAGGGGGCGCCGCTGGGCTCGGGCTCCGCCAGCTCACACTGCCTCCTCACAGCGCTGCGCAAGCTCTACACACACATCTGTACAGCGGGGTGTGTATTACTGTACACACACACACACACACACACATCTGCACAGTGGGTTGTGTATTACTGTACACACACACACACACACACATATCTGCACAGTGGGGTGTGTATTACTGTTCACACACAGACACACACACACATATCTGTACAGCAGGGTGTGTATTACTGTACACACACACACACACACATCTGCACAGTGGGGTGTGTATTACTGTACACACACAGACACACACACACACACAATCTGCACAGTGGGGTGTGTATTACTGTGTCTCTCCTGCAGGACCACACACACACACACACACACACACACACACACACACACACACACACACTATGTACTGATCTCTGTACAGCGGGGTGAGTATTTCATCTCTTTTACAGTGCCACAACACCCCCCCAACCACACACACACACGCACGCACGCGCACACACACATGGGGATTTTGTGGCCCTGCTGTTTCTCTGCTGTGTGTGTGTGTGTGTGTCTGGCTCCACACTCCTGTACCTGCTCACCTTCAGGTCCTCTTTTGCTCCTCCAGCAGGTCCCGAAAGGCGAAGCTGTCGATGGATAAATCCACGGAGACGGACAACGGTTACGTGTCTCTGGACGGACGCATCACCAGCCGGAGCAGCGAGGAGCGACTGCAGCACGACACACACTGCGACCTGCTGCGTACACACACACCACTGCTGCCACCACCGCCCCCGCCGCACACTGGGAAGGTGAACACACACACAAATACTTAGAAACATACACAAAGAGACACACACACACACACACACACACACACACACACTAATGTGACTGTAGGCAGATGTGAGTCCTCAGGACAGACCAGCGTCCTCATAAACACACCGCACTGTGCACGTGTGTGTCCTCATAAATCACACTCACCTGTTCTCGTCCGCAGTGTGTGTCGGAGGCTGCAGGTGTGCGTGCGGGCCACAATCTGTCAGACGAGGCGTCCAGTGAAGAAGATCCAGAGAACTACAGCGCCGTCCGCAAGAGCAGCGACTGCACACTGCGCAACCGCAAACACACACACTACAAGAAGATGTACAGCGCAGAGGTAAACACACACACACTGCACAACCGCAAACACACACACTACAAGAAGATGTACAGCGCAGAGGTACACACACACACACACTGCACAACCGCAAACACACACACTACAAGAAGATGTACAGCGCAGAGGTACACACACACACACTGCGCAACTGCAAACACACACACTACAAGAAGATGTACAGCGCAGAGGTACACACACACACACACTGCACAACCGCAAACACACACACTACAAGAAGATGTACAGCGCAGAGGTACACACACACACACTGCGCAACTGCAAACACACACACTACAAGAAGATGTACAGTGCAGAGGTACACACACACACACACACACACACACACACACACACACACACACACACACACACACTGCGCAACCGCAAACACACACACTACAAGAAGATGTACAGCGCAGAGGTAAACACACACTTACTCACACACACTCTCTCTCTCTCTCTCTCCTCCTGCAGGACGCAGTGGCGTGTGGCGCCGGCTGTAGTCCGCGCTGCTGCAGCATGCGTGCGCAGGACTCGTGCAGTGTGCGGCAGGAGTCGGAGACGGAGGATGTGCTGTGGGAGGAGTTCCTGCACTGCGCTGAGTGCCGCTCGTCCTGCAGCAGCGAGACCGACGCAGACACCACAGCAGCAGTGTGTGCGTCCGCCAAGAAGGAGTTCAGGGACGACCCCTTCCAGCAGGTGCGCTCACAAACACACAACCACACACACACACACACACACACACACACACACACACGCACACACACAGAGAGTTATAGCTGTTTGGCAGATGCTGATGGTCTGATGCTGATGGTCTGATGTTGATGATCTGATGCTGATGGTCTGATGTTGATGGTCTGATGCTGATGGTCTGATGTTGATGGTCTGATGTTGATGGTCTGATGTTGATGGTCTGATGCTGATGGTCTGATGCTGATGGTCTGATGTTGATGGTCTGATGTTGATGATCTGATGCTGATGGTCTGATGTTGATGGTCTGATGCTGATGGTCTGATGTTGATGGTCTGATGTTGATGGTCTGATGTTGATGGTCTGATGCTGATGGTCTGATGTTGATGGTCTGATGCTGATGGTCTGATGCTGATGGTCTGATGCTGATGGTCTGATGTTGATGGTCTGATGCTGATGGTCTGATGCTGATGGTCTGATGCTGATGGTCTGATGTTGATGATCTGATGCTGATGGTCTGATGTTGATGATCTGATGTTGATGGTCTGATGCTGATGGTCTGATGCTGATGGTCTGATGTTGATGGTCTGATGCTGATGGTCTGATGTTGATGGTCTGATGCTGATGGTCTGATGTTGATGGTCTGATGTTGATGGTCTGATGCTGATGGTCTGATGCTGATGGTCTGATGCTGATGGTCTGATGCTGATGGTCTGATGCTGATGGTCTGATGTTGATGGTCTGATGCTGATGGTCTGATGTTGATGGTCTGATGCTGATGGTCTGATGTTGATGGTCTGATGTTGATGGTCTGATGTTGATGATCTGATGCTGATGGTCTGATGTTGATGGTCTGATGCTGATGGTCTGATGTTGATGGTCTGATGCTGATGGTCTGATGTTGATGGTCTGATGCTGATGGTCTGATGTTGATGGTCTGATGTTGATGGTCTGATGCTGATGGTCTGATGCTGATGGTCTGATGCTGATGGTCTGATGCTGATGGTCTGATGCTGATGGTCTGATGTTGATGGTCTGATGCTGATGGTCTGATGTTGATGGTCTGATGCTGATGGTCTGATGTTGATGGTCTGATGTTGATGGTCTGATGTTGATGATCTGATGCTGATGGTCTGATGTTGATGGTCTGATGCTGATGGTCTGATGCTGATGGTCTGATGCTGATGGTCTGATGCTGATGGTCTGATGCTGATGGTCTGATGCTGATGGTCTGATGTTGATGGTCTGATGCTAATGGTCTGATGTTGATGGTCTGATGTTGATGGTCTGATGTTGATGGTCTGATGCTGATGGTCTGATGTTGTCTGTGTTCAGGGTCACCTGCCGTGGCTGCACAGCTCTAACCCGGGTCTGGAGCGCGTCAGTGCAATCGTGTGGGAAGGAAACGAGTGCAAGAAAGCAGAGATGTCTGTGCTGGAGATCAGCGGCATGATCATGAACAGGGTGAGTGTGTGTGTGTGTGTGCGCTTGCGTGCGTGTATGTGTGTGAACCTGTTCTCCTCTGTCCTCCTGCAGGTCAATCTCTACACCCCGGGCGTGGGTTATCAGATCCTGGGCAGTGTGGTGTGTGTGGCTCTGGGCGTGACGCCGCTGCTGTTCCGGCTCTTCCAGCACAGGGATGTGGATCAGCTGTCGGCTGCTGAGCTGCTGCAGGCGGCGCTGGGCTCTGCTGACCCGCTGCTGCAGGCCACCGTCATCATCAGCCTGCTGGTCCGGGTCTGCCTCGTCTGGCTCTTCTTCTTCCTGCTCAGCGTCGCAGAGAGGACCTACAGACAGGTGAGCTGAGCAATGATCACACCTGCACTGGGTCTGTCAGTGTTCTGCTTCACTCACAGCTTTACTCAGACGTGTGTGTGTGTGTGTGTGTGTGTGTGTGTGTGTGTGTTTCAGCGCCTGCTGTTTGCGAAGCTGTTTGGTCACCTGACCTCGGCGCGGAGAGCCAGAAAATCTGAAGTTCCTCATTTCCGGCTGAAGAAGGTGCAGAACATCAAGATGTGGCTGTCGCTGCGCTCATACCTGAAGGTACACACACACACACACTCACTGCTCCTCATACACACACTCATCTAATCTCTCTCTCTCTCTCGGTGTGTGTGCAGCGTCGGGGGCCGCAGCGCTCTGTGGATGTGATCGTGTCGTCTGCGTTTCTGCTCACACTGTCGGTGGTGTTCATCTGCTGCGCACAGGTCAGTGTGTGTGCGAGACTGTGTGTGTGTGTGTGTGCTGATGAAGTGTGTGTTCACTGCCGGACTGTGTGTGTGTGTGTGTGTGTGTGTGTCCTGCAGCTGCTGCACGTGCACGAGACGTTCCTGGAGTTCCACTATAACTGGGAGCTGCTGATCTGGAGTGTGTCGCTGTCGCTCTACCTGCTGCGCTTCGTCACACTCGGCTCCGAGACCAGCAAGAAGTACAGCAACACCTCCATCCTGCTGACCGAGCAGGTGCGCACACACACACACAGTCACATACACACACACTATCACTCCTCCTCTCTGTAACCCCCCTCCTCCTCCTCCGCGTTGGTCTCTTCCAGATTAACCTCTACTTGAAAATGGAGAAGAAACCAAACAAGAAGGAGGAGCTGACCCTGGTCAACAACGTGCTCAAGCTGGCCACCAAACTACTGAAGGTCAGCGCTGTGTGTGTGTGTGTGAGTGAGTGTGTGTGTGTGTGAGTGTGTGTGTGTGTGTGAGTGTGAGTGTGACTGTGTGTGTGTGTGACTGTGTGTGTGTGTGTGAGTGTGTGTGTGTGTGAGTGTGTGTGTGTGAGTGTGTGTGAGTGTGTGTAGCAGACGCAGAGCAGTAGGCTGACCGTGTGTGTGTGTGTGTGTTGCAGGAGCTGGACGCCCCGTTCCGCCTGTACGGTCTGACCATGAACCCTCTGCTCTACAACATCACTCAGGTGGTCATCCTGTCCGCGGTGTCCGGCGTCATCAGTGACCTGCTGGGCTTCAACCTCAAGGTACTGCTGCACACACACACACACACACTCTCTTACACTGCTCTGCTAACCGGCTCTCTCTCTCTCTCTCTCTGTGTGTTTCAGCTGTGGAAGATTAAGTCATGACGCTGCGGTGTGTGTGTGTGTGTGTGTGTGTGTGTGTGCCTCCGCACCGCCGCCGCTCCATCAGTTCTGTGCAATCACATATTTATTTACCTGTCAGTGTTTTACTCTCGAGTGTTGGGTTAGCTGTTACAGTTTAGCTGGACGTGACGTTCTCATAGGAAGATGATCAGCAGTGCGCACACACAAACACACACACACACACACACACACACACACACACAGTCTGCTGCACTCAAGGGTTACTGAAAGGAGAGATGAAGGACTAAGAGGACCCAGAGATTATGGATTCATAATTCATGGACACACACACACACACACACACACACACACACACACACACAGGAACTGCTGTTTTGCAACTGTCTGTGTTTTCATTGGTTGGCAGAGGTCAGCTGACTCCCCTTTTGCTCTGGGTGTTCTCAGCAATAATGTTTCTGTAACACACACACACACACACACACACACACACACACACTCCATCGCTCTGCTTAAGTGTGTGTGTGGTGAGCAGGTGAAAGCCTCAATAATGTGCACTTTAAAGCAGAGATGTTGCGTCTGAAGCGTCGTGCCGCGCGGGGGTGTGTGTGTGTGTTCTGTACGCGCGGCGGGACGCACATGACCAAAGTGTTTGTTAGTTAGTTACTGATGATGATGATGATGATGATGATGATGATGATGAATGTATCGGGGACTCTGTCTGTTACGTTTATACGTGTGTTTCTGTCTGCTCTGCTGTGGAATCTCCTGTTACAGTGTAAACACTATCTGAGCGTGTGTGTGTCAGGTGTGTGACGGTACGACAGAGCTGTGTGTCACTGTTCAACATGCTGGAGGAAATAAAGCTCATCAAACCGTCCACAGTGCAGACATTCAGCAGACATTCAGCACATACGGGGACATACGAGCAGTTCCTGACCCTGAGATCACACACACACACACACACACACACACACACACACACACACACACAGAGTAATGATCAGTAATCAGCAGTGGTTCAGCTCCTCTGTGTCAGGGTTTGCTTTATTTCCTCATGAGTGTTCATCTCTGCACATCAGTAGAGGAGAGCAGTGATCACGCTGGACATCAGCTCTACAGCAGCGCAGGTCAGTCACACACACACACACACACACACACATCACAGTCTCGCATTCCTCTGATGATGATGATGATGAAGACTCGTCATGTGTTTGAGCAGTCCTGATGTGTGACGAGTGGTGTGTGTGTGTGTGTGTGTGTGTGTGTGTGTTCCTCCAGAGCAGTGGTGTCAGCGGCGTCTCCCAGCACAGCCACACACTCGCCTCTGCTGCTCTCCTGTGTGTGTGTGTCATTACTGACACCGTCACCATAGTGATGACAGCCAATCACGTCCGGCCTGGACCGCGACACACACGGGTGCAGCAGCAGCAGCGGTGTGTACAGATGTACATAAAGGCTGGTCAGGAGATTACCATGCTGCTACTCTCTGCTGCTGCTCAAATGTGATTGGCTAGCTCCTGTACTAGTATTTGCATAAAGCGATCTGATTGGATGACAGTTAACCGTACCTCAACATACCCCCAATTCAGTTGGGCAACACTTGACGTCACTCTTCTGAAACAGGAGATGTAATCACAGACCCCCCCCCCTCCCTCCCCCCTCCCTGATCAGTGTGCCGCTGTGTGCTGTTCTGCATTTACTGCCATCCAGCCGCAGTAATACCACAGTAAAATAATTCAGCCGCAGTAATACCAGAGGAAAATAACTCAATCTAAACCCGCTACAACAGCCAATGAGGAGTGTTCATCATCTGAGGAGGATGCTGCAGTTCTGCGCTCAGATACTTCAGTGTGTTCAATCAGACTCTGTGCAAAAATGACACCAGGAGCCCTGAGGGACAGGCAGTGCAGTCTAGGGGGCGCTCTCAGGGGTTAGTGGTGTCAGCAGGGGCTAGTGGGTCTAGAAAAGGTGGGAGGGTCAATGGGTCTTCAGGGGTTCAGTTGGGGTAAGGAGGATCATTCGGGGTGTGGGGGTGTCAGCGGGGGTGGGAGGACAGTTGGAATGAGATTGGTCAGTGAGGCTCTAGGGATCAATGGGGACAGTGGGGTTCAGTCAATGGGGGTAGGGGGAGACAATGTTTTCACTGGGGGTAGGGGGAGACAGTGTTGTCAAGGGGGGGTAGGGGGAGTCAATGGGGTTAGGGGGAGACAGTGTTGTCAGTGGGGGTAGGGGGAGACAATGTTGTCAGTGGGGGTAGGGGGAGTCAATGTTGTCAGTGGGGGTAGGGGGAGACAGTGTTGTCAGTGGGGGTAGGGGGAGACAGTGTTGTCAGTGGGGGGGTAGGGGGAGTCAATGGGGTTAGGGGGAGACAGTGTTGTCAGTGGGGGTAGGGGGAGACAATGTTGTCAGTGGGGGTAGGGGGAGACAGTGTTGTCAGTGGGGGGGTAGGGGGAGTCAATGGGGTTAGGGGGAGACAGTGTTGTCAGTGGGGGTAGGGGGAGACAATGTTGTCAGTGGGGGTAGGGGAGACAGTGTTGTCAGTGGGGGTAGGGGGAGACAATGTTGTCAGTGGGGGTAGGGGAGACAGTGTTGTCAAGGGGGGGTAGGGGGAGTCAATGGGGTTAGGGGGAGACAGTGTTGTCAGTGGGGTTAGGGGGAGACAGTGTTGTCAGTGGGGTTAGGGGGAGACAGTGTTGTCAGTGGGGTTAGGGGGAGACAGTGTTGTCAGTGGGGTTAGGGGGAGACAGTGTTGTCAGTGGGGTTAGGGGGAGACAGTGTTGTCAGTGGGGTTAGGGGGAGACAGTGTTGTCAGTGGGGTTAGGGGGAGACAGTGTTGTCAGTGGGGTTAGGGGGAGACAGTGTTGTCAAGGGGGGTAGGGAGAGACAGTGGGCTCCTGGTCAGGGTGGGTCAGTGAGTCAGGCCACACTCTCGCCCCCCTCACTGTCCTCAGGTGAGCCAGAGCACCGTTTGAAGTCGATGAAGATTCCTTCCATGTCAGAATCCGGGGCCTCCAGGGTCTGCTCCGCTGTGGGCTCCGGGCTGTAGGAGGCGCCCCTGGGGCCACGCTGTGGAAGTAATGGTGGAGATGGAGCCGGGAGGAGCTCATCCTCACACACTTCAACTGGCTCCTCCGCGCAGGATGTCATCTGGCAGACGGAGTGACGTCGCACACACACACTCGCCCCTGTGCTGCTCTCACACTCGTACTCCGCCACCGGAGTCAGCAGCGGCACGTTATAACTCTGAGAGCGAACCACTGGGTGTTTAGCTGGAGCGGGGCTTCCGCGGGGCCGGTGGAGTAGCAGACGCTTCTCTGATGAGGAGGAGGAGCACAGCGGGGAGTGAGTGTGTGTGTGAGAGAGAGAGAGAGAGAGAGAAAGTGTGTGTGTGTGTGTGTGTGCTCACCCAGTACGCAGCAGCAGTGTGTGAGCGTGCCGTCGCTGCAGTAGAGTCCGTGTGTGCTCAGGTATGGTGACACCACCCTCTGCAGCAGCGCCTCCAGCTTCAGGTAATCTCCGCTCACACCTTTACACTCGTGCACACCCTGAGGCCAGCAGCCAATCAGAACACAGACTCAGTCAGACAGGTGAGCTTCCCTCTACACCTGCAGCGTCAGGACTAACCTGATGCAGATACCGGAGCGTTGTGTAATCAACTCACACACACACACACACACACACACACACACACACACCTGCAGCACCAGCAGCATCTGTGTAATGGAGGGTGGTATGCGTGCACGCGGCCGGCTCAAAGCCTCCTCCAGCTTCATGTTGAGGGTGATGATGTTCCTGAAGTGCAGGAGAGCCAGCTGACGCACCGACGGCTCCTTACCCTACACACACACACACACACACACACACACACGAATCATATATACATCATACACGCATGCAAATCCCACACACAGCCAGTGCAGCCGGCGGGCCCCGAGTGCACTAACTGAGGGTGGTGATGGTGTTGATCATGCAGTAGTGTACTAGCGGCGGCTGCAGGACACGAGGCCACCGCAACAGCAGCAGCAGCACGCTCAATCACAGCACAGCACACGGCTCTCTGCAGCAGAGACAACAAGAGAACAGAGGAGAGGAAAAGCAAGATGGAGGTAAAATGAGGAAAGGAAGATGAACTGTAGGCGTCTGCAAGCTAACACATCATGTCTGACAACGAACAAGAAATCTGTGTAGAAAAGCTTCTTAACTGCAGATATGCACATGAGTGGACTACACACACACACACTCTGAGCGAGAGCAGCAGCTGTGAGGTCATTGTAAGTGTTGATCTCTACTCTTCTGTTTGGCGCCATCTTGTGACTGATGCTGCTGCAGTCTGCATTCAGCCGGTGTTTCTGTCAGCCGTAAGTGCACCTCAGATTAATGTTTGTGTCTGATTGTGTAGTTTTTGTGGCCGGTAACAGTCGGGAACACACAGGCAGCTGTGTCTGCAGGGTAACATGCAGCAGCACAGCAGACCAAAGCAGAGGTGTGTGTTCAGATATAGTGTGTGTGAATGATCAAGCACTGATGAATATTCGCCATACCGGCTCCACCACTGCACTGAGCGGCGCTGCTGTACCTGCACAGGGTAGAAGATGGCCTGCAGAGTGGACAGAACATCACAGAAGAAGAAATCCCAGGTTTCTGCCAGAGAATCCAACAGCTTCTGACCTTCAAGCACACACACACACACACACACACACAAATATACACAGATTAGTGTAGCTGCACAAGGCCATTTTGCATCTGTAAAATTTATCAAAGGGTTATTCAATCATTCAGCTCAGTGTTCTGTGTGTGTAACAGTGTAGTTGAGGTGTGTAACACTGTAGTTGAGGTGTGTAACACTGTAGTTGAGGTGTGTAACAGTGTAGTTGAGGTGTGTAACACTGTAGTTGAGGTGTGTGACAGTGTAGTTTAGGTGTGTGACAGTGTAGTTGAGGTGTGTGAAAGTGTAGTTGAGGTGTGTGACAGTGTAGTTGAGGTGTGTGACAGTGTAGTTGAGGTGTGTAACAGTGTAGTTGAGGTGTGTAACACTGTAGTTGAGGTGTGTGAAAGTGTAGTTGAGGTGTGTGACACTGTAGTTGAGGTGTGTGAAAGTGTAGTTGAGGTGTGTGACAGTGTAGTTGAGGTGTGTGACAGTGTAGTTGAGGTGTGTGACAGTGTAGTTGAGGTGTGTATTAGTGTAGTTGAGGTGTGTAACGGTGTAGTTGAGGTGTGTAACGGTGTAGTTGAGGTGTGTATTAGTGTAGTTGAGGTGTGTAACGGTGTAGTTGAGGTGTGTAACGGTGTAGTTGAGGTGTGTATTAGTGTAGTTGAGGTGTGTAACACTGTAGTTGAGGTGTGTATTAGTGTAGTTGAGGTGTGTAACGGTGTAGTTGAGGTGTGTAACGGTGTAGTTGAGGTGTGTATTAGTGTAGTTGAGGTGTGTATTAGTGTAGTTGAGGTGTGTAACAGTGTAGTTGAGGTGTGTATTAGTGTAGTTGAGGTGTGTAACACTGTAGTTGAGGTGTGTGAAAGTGTAGTTGAGGTGTGTGACAGTGTAGTTGAGGTGTGTAACAGTGTAGTTGAGGTGTGTGACAGTGTAGTTGAGGTGTGTATTAGTGTAGTTGAGGTGTGTATTAGTGTAGTTGAGGTGTGTAACACTGTAGTTGAGGTGTGTGAAAGTGTAGTTGAGGTGTGTGACAGTGTAGTTGAGGTGTGTAACAGTGTAGTTGAGGTGTGTGACAGTGTAGTTGAGGTGTGTGACAGTGTAGTTGAGGTGTGTGAAAGTGTAGTTGAGGTGTGTGACAGTGTAGTTGAGGTGTGTAACACTGTAGTTGAGGTGTGTGAAAGTGTAGTTGAGGTGTGTGACAGTGTAGTTGAGGTGTGTGACACTGTAGTTGAGGTGTGTGAAAGTGTAGTTGAGGTGTGTGACAGTGTAGTTGAGGTGTGTGACAGTGTAGTTGAGGTGTGTGACAGTGTAGTTGAGGTGTGTAACAGTGTAGTTGAGGTGTGTATTAGTGTAGTTGAGGTGTGTAACGGTGTAGTTGAGGTGTGTATTAGTGTAGTTGAGGTGTGTAACACTGTAGTTGAGGTGTGTAACAGTGTAGTTGAGGTGTGTAACAGTGTAGTTGAGGTGTGTATTAGTGTAGTTGAGGTGTGTAACGGTGTAGTTGAGGTGTGTATTAGTGTAGTTGAGGTGTGTAACGGTGTAGTTGAGGTGTGTAACGGTGTAGTTGAGGTGTGTATTAGTGTAGTTGAGGTGTGTATTAGTGTAGTTGAGGTGTGTAACAGTGTAGTTGAGGTGTGTATTAGTGTAGTTGAGGTGTGTAACAGTGTAGTTGAGGTGTGTAACAGTGTAGTTGAGGTGTGTTAGTGTAGTTGAGGTGTGTTAGTGTAGTTGAGGTGTGTATTAGTGTAGTTGAGGTGTGTAACAGTGTAGTTGAGGTGTGTTAGTGTAGTTGAGGTGTGTTAGTGTAGTTGAGGTGTGTTAGTGTAGTTGAGGTGTGTATTAGTGTAGTTGAGGTGTGTATCAGTGTAGTTGAGGTGTGTATCAGTGTAGTTGAGGTGTGTGACAGTGTAGTTGAGGTGTGTTAGTGTAGTTGAGGTGTGTATTAGTGTAGTTGAGGTGTGTATCAGTGTAGTTGAGGTGTGTAACAGTGTAGTTGAGGTGTGTATTAGTGTAGTTGAGGTGTGTAACGGTGTAGTTGAGGTGTGTATCAGTGTAGTTGAGGTGTGTAACAGTGTAGTTGAGGTGTGTAACAGTGTAGTTGAGGTGTGTAACAGTGTAGTTGAGGTGTGTGACAGTGTAGTTGAGGTGTGTAACAGTGTAGTTGAGGTGTCTATTAGTGTAGTTGAGGTGTGTAACTGTGTAGTTGAGGTGTGTAACGGTGTAGTTGAAGTGTGTAACGGTGTAGTTGAGGTGTGTAACGGTGTAGTTTAGGTGTGTGACAGTGTAGTTGAGGTGTGTAACGGTGTAGTTGAGGTGTGTAACGGTGTAGTTTAGGTGTGTGACAGTGTAGTTGAGGTGTGTAGTAATCAGCATAATGTAGATCCAGCCAGTGGTTAATCAGAATAACTCTTCAGTCTTCTACAGCGGTGGCTGATGGACCTGGCGTGCTCTGTTCTGGGATCAGCACCGGCTGGATCTGCATTATCTCTTACATGAATGTGAGTATCTACACGGGTGTGAACAGGACACATGCAGCTCAGGAAGCAGCTACCTTCATAAAAGCGGATCTTATCTCTCAGAATCACCATTCCCTTGGT
>NC_141024.2:122500-132500 GCF_052040795.2 Danio rerio
CAGAGCCCTGACCTCCACCCGCAGAGCTGGCTTCCTCCAGCATCAGAGCCTCACGGCAGCACTTTAGCAGAATGTTCAGGAATCCCCATGAACACACCCTGCGGAGCCTCCAGCACACGGTGGACCGCTCCAGATCAACCCGCAGAGGAGCACGGCGCCCCCTACTGAGGGAGGACTGCAGATGTCTGAACTCTCCTGAACCAGAGGCATGATGAGCTGCAGCGTCGCTCCAGAAACCACGAGTCCGACTGAAGAGAGCTTCTGCCTAAAACCAGCGCAAGAATCAGCCAATGAGGACGCAGAATAAGCCGGCTTCATCTCCACCTAACATCAGCTCCCTCAGCGCACCGCTGCAGTACTCCGCTTGCTGTGATGAGACGCTCTCGTCAGTTCTGGAACAAACAGCAGTACTCCTGTGCAGTGATGATGCAGCTGATGAAGAGGCACAACACTACTCAACAAAGCGGATATATCACATATAATATAATGTAATATATGTGTACTTCATGCATATTGAACACATCTAACTGCATGCTGGAGCTCAGCCAACATCTCAGCGGTCAGGGCAGCTTCAGTGCTGAACATTTCTCCAATGTTTTACTTACAGGTCGCCATTTATATTAGCACTGACCCTCATGATACAGCAGCCATTACTACAGTTACACTCTCATCCCCATCACACACACACACACACACACACACGCACACGCACACACACACGCACGTGCGCGCCCTTCAGTATGAGAGCAGAAGCGGAACTCTAGCGCCACCTGCTGGATCACCGCATCCAGTCCAACATCCCAGCCCGCTCCAGACCCTACAGTAAACTCAGAGAAACTCCGCGGTGAATAAACACACCTGAGGTTACCTGTAGAAGGTCTCTCTCTCTCTCTCTCTCTGAAGCCCCCTACATATGAACACTGCAGGAGGGAAATTACAGGTAACCCGAGCTGAGAGCCTCAGAGGAGCCCGTGGAGGATGAGTGGACATCATGAAGCCGGACTTTGCACTGTGATATCGCGGAGTCTGACCTCACACGGGTAAAACACCGAATATCGATCAATAAGCGAGTTATCAATATGCGCGTTCATGAGTGCACACAGAACAGCGCTTTCCTCAGTTCATTATGTTCCCGTCCATCATTCATTAACTCACTTCACCTGCAGCTACAGGTGAGTCAAACAAACTCTCAAGGACACAAAGACAAACAGAGCCTTCAGAATGAAGGAGTGAAAGCCAAAAGCAGCGTCTTGAAGACGGAGAGAGCCGATGAAGCTGCTCAGGTGAAGTGAACTCACCGTGTGTGTCTGCAGCTGAGCTGGGGAAACTCCCGCCTGTCTCTGGAGGAGCTCGAGTTTGGTCGTCTCTTGTGTTTTACGCGCACAGGGAATTATTCCTACAAGTTTTACAGTACATTTAATCCACTTTCGCGATGTTTGATTCGCGTCTCCGCGTGCGTCTCTCCCTCTACAGCGTGTGCGCGCATCTGAGCGTGTGCACGAGGAAAGCGCGAGCCCGCGGGAATACAATCGCAGCGTACAGCGTCGATCCAACAGAGATTACACAACATTTATACAGTAAACAACAGATCATTGTAAATTTATTCCGTCAGTAAAATAATAATATAAAAGCAGCACGACGCGATGCTGAACACACAGTACAGGTGAGTGTGTACCTGAGCAGAGGCAGGAGAGTCTCCAGCACAGATCAATACAGTGACTATGAGCTGATCCGCCCAACACTGAGCGAGTGACGGTACTGTAGTACACACACAGGGTCTCTGTGGTCAGAAACACCACACACACACACACACACACACACACACACACACACACACACACACACACACACACACACACACACACACACACACACACACTCTGTGCAGTAAGTACTGTAGTAAATATATTAGTCATCAGTGCAGCTTTACTGACATTTATAAACACAACTGTAATACTGTAAAACACGAGAAACCAGAACAATAAGAGCTCCTCTAGTAAATGAGTTGATCAGACCTAATGGCTGTTACTGAAATCACACACACACACACACACACACACAGACACACACACAACACCTTGAAATACCAAAAAAAAAAAAAAAAACAGCTTTTTTTGACAGAGTTGTACTTCTGTCCAGCCTTGAGACGCATCTGCTTCTGACTCAAACACACACACACACACACACACCTTCATCTGCTGGACGGCTCAGACTCAGTTTCTCTCCTGTGTTTCCAAAACAGCACTGAAGAAACCCTCAAACAGCCCATATTTCTCCAAACAACCCAGACCATATCTAATGCAGGAGCAAACAGACTCAGCTCGACCCTGAAGATCAGAGTGAGCGCACACACACACACACAAACACACACACACACACACACACACACAAACACACACAAGCGGCCGGACGGTCATGATCACGGACGCGTCTCCAGCACATGCACAATGCGGTTACCATAGTAACGGACTGGCTCTTGTTCAGCACTGAGCCTGTTGTGTGTGTGTGTGTGTGTGTGTGTGTGTGTGTGTGTGTGTGTGTGTGTGTGTGTGTGTGTGTGTTCTGTGTGTGTTCCACTTCAGATGAAAGAGCAGCATCAGAAACAGAACTAATTGGTCACGAAGAGAGAAGAGAAGCACAGAGACGCCTCATTCTCACACTCACACAAACACACACACACACACACACACACACACACACACACACACACACACACACACACACACACACACAGTACTGCAGGCCCATGACTGGATGTGAAGGAGAGAGAAGTGTTTGAATGTTAATATTTGATAAAAGCACGCACACTTACGCACACACACACGCACACACACACGCACACACACACGCACACATGCACACACGCATCAGTGTGTGTCCAGCATGGAGGAGCTGAGCTGAAATGAAGACTCAGAGACGGGAGGCGGTGTGAAGGGTGATTTAATGTCCTGAAGAGCGGCCGGTGCTGACACATGCAGCATCATCAGCTCTGCCGGAGCTCAGTCCGACTGTTTCTGCTCATCAACATCTGCACTAGTCTAGAGTGAAGGCTGGACACTGGAGAGCAGTGCAGAGCGATCAGCTGATCCTCCAGAGCGCTGCCGTGTCTCACACCCCTCCGACTGCGCGTGATTCCCAGAACACCTTCAGCACTCGGAGTCTCTGCAGGAGGTCTGTGTGTTAATGAGCAGCTCCGACAGCCAATGAGGAGAGTGTGGGGCGGGGCTATGGGTCTGACTGAGGCATAGCACACTTCAGCAGTTGGACACTGAGGGAACAGCGAGCGGCATCAGTCAGAGCTCCTTCATTCAGTCAGCGTGACGTGCACCTCCACATGCGGCCCGCCGCTCCTCTTCTCACTGGTGTGTGTGCGCGTGTGGCTGCGCAGCCGGCTGGCGCTGCTGTAGGCTTTGGGGCAGTACCTGCAGGCGTGCGGCCGCGGGCCGGAGTGTGTGCGACGGTGTCGGGCCAGCTCAGAGGAGCTGCGGAAGCGGCGAGGGCAGGCGGTGCAGGGAAACGGCCGCTCGCCGGTGTGTGTGCGCTCGTGCAGCGCCAGCTCCGTGGAGGTCAAGAAGGTGCGCTCGCAGTGGGCACAGGAGAAGGGTCGCTCGCCCGTGTGGATCAGGTGGTGTCTGTTCAGAGCGAACGGCTTGGCGAACATCTTGCCGCAGTACCGGCAGGGGTACGGACGCACGCCGGTGTGGGCCAGCATGTGCTCCTGCAGCGCCCGCTTGTACTTGAAGCTCTTCGGGCACTGCGGGCAGGTGTGCGGCCGATCCTCCGCATGCGTCTTGTCGTGTTTGAGCAGCTCTCCGAGCGACAGGAAGCGTTTGCCGCACTGCGAGCACAGGTACGGCCGCTCGCCGGTGTGCATGCGCTGGTGCCGCAGCAGGATGGACAGCTGCGTGAAGCTCTTGCCGCAGACGGTGCAGCAGTGCGGCCGCTCCCCTGTGTGCGTGGCCTGGTGCTTCAGCAGGCCGGAGCGCAGCCCGAAGCTCTTCCCGCAGACGGTGCAGTGGTGTGGCCGCTCGCCGCTGTGGCTCAGCTGGTGCCGCCGGACGTCACTGCTGCGCGTGAAGCTCTTGGGGCACTGCGGGCACTGGTGCCGCTGGCGGGGGCGGTGGCTCTGGCGGTGCAGGGAGCGCTGCAGCAGCGTGTCGAAGGCTTCTCCGCACTGCGGGCAGCGGTACAGCTGCGCGGCACTGTGGCTGCGGCGGTGCTGTGCGAGTGCGCTCGGACTGCCGGCGGTCTCTCCGCAGATGGAGCAGTAATGCGGCACCGCGCCACCGTGGCTCTGCTTGTGATGCGCCGTCAACAGCCGCAGGTTAGTGAAGTCGCTCTGGCAGACACTGCAGCTGAAGCGCGCCTCGCCGTGCTGCTTCCGGCAGTGTTTGCTCAGGTCCCAGGAGTGCTGGAAGGTCTTCTGGCACTGGCCGCAGTGGAAGGGCCGCTCGCCGGTGTGTGTGAGCTGGTGCCGCTGCACGTCCGAGCGCCGCGTGAACTTGCGGCCGCAGATGTCGCAGGCATAGCGAGCGCGAGGGTTAGCGGCGACCGGCGGGGCGGCTTTACTGCTCCTCCGAGTGCGGCAGGAAGCAGACGAGGGTTCAGAAGTGGCTAAAGGAGCTGCAGGATCAGCACACCCCTCTGAAACACACACACACACACACACATTAATATCTGTTTCTGCAGTCAGTGCTCAGTCACATGTACGCTAGTCACACCAACCGACCAATCACAGCACACCATCACAGCATTACCTCTATCCTGTCCATGAGGTGCGCCGGCTCTCCTAAAATACACAAACACATGAGGACATGATGAGGACTCACACCAGATGTGTGTGTGTGTGTGTGTGTGTGTGTGTGCAAAGACTCACAGCTCCTCCGCTGCTCCTCCTCCTGTTTTCCCCATTGGCTCTGTGCTCTTCCTCTGCCGTCCTCGCCCCCTCCGCCCCAAGGGCTTCTGGGTAATATCTGTCTGGCCCAGGGGTTTCTGGGTAATGTCTGTCTGCCCTGGGGGCTTCTGGGTAATGTCAGTCTGCCCCGGAAGCTTCTGGGTAATGTGCGTGTGCTCCTGTGGAGGGTGTTGGGCGCAGTGGGGCGGTGGGTCAGTGTTGTTCTGTTGTGGGGGCGGTGGGTCGTTGTTGTTCTGCTGTAGGGGCGGTGGGTCGGTGTTGTTCTGTTGTGGGGGCGGTGGGTCGGTGTTGTTCTGCTGTGGGGGCGGCGGGTCGGTGTTGTTCTGCTGTGGGGGCGGCGGGTCGGTGTTGTTCTGCTGTGGGGGCGGTGGGTCGGTGTTGTTCTGCTGTGGGGGCGGCGGGTCGGTGTTGTTCTGCTGTGGGGGCGGTGGGTCGGTGTTGTTCTGCTGTGGGGGCGGTGGGTCGGTGTTGTTCTGCTGTGGGGGCGGCGGGTCGGTGTTGTTCTGCTGTGGGGGCGGTGGGTTAGTGCAGCTGTGCTGTTCAGCTGTAGGCTCCTGCTCCTCCCCCCCTGACTCCTCCTCCTGCATTGGCTCCATCAGCTCCTCCGTCAGCTCCACCTCGGTGTAGTCAGTGACGATGATGGTGTCGGAGCTCAGAATGGTGACTGCGGCGGGCTGCACATGCAGCAGCAGCGGCTCTGAGGACACACACATGCGCGCAGACGGCGGCACGGAGAGGGACGACACGATACACTCGCCTGAGGACCGGGAACCTGAGGACAGAAGACACACACACACACACACACACACACACACACACTTGAATAAACTGAATCTGAACACACAGCAGAGTGTTGCGTGACTCAAACACACACTGATGTGCAGCTCTGGGTCACTCATACTCAGGCCTCCACCACATCTGCTAATGAGTCACACTCACACACACACACACACACACACACTCACATACACACATACACACACACACACACACACACACACACACACACACACACACAGTGTTTGTTACCCAGTTTTCCTTTGGGTGTTTCTGAGCCGCTGAACAGCTGATGGTTCTGCAGAAGAAGCTGCAGGTGCTTTGAGTCGATGCGCACACACTCCTCCAGACCCACAGGGGCAGCGCTGAGCCACGACACCGTCTGACACACACAAGCACACACACACGCAGAGCTTCAGTCTGTTGCATGTTGTCCTCAATGCTCTGCTGTTATTATTCTGTATTTAATAATAATGTGTCGGGCAGTAGCGCTGCTACAAGTAGTGATGCTAATACCTTAACTGCATTTCTCAGTAGTGTGGCGGCAGCGTCGCTACTTTCTAAATCGAATAGCTTTTCAGTAGCGAAGCGATTTTACTAGTCAAGTAGTGCAGTAGCGTCCACACAAGCTGCATTTACCAATCGCGAGTCAACGTTACAGCACCGACATTCACAGAGCCGTGAGGCCGGCGTCTAGCTGACGACAGTGAACACACATGATGGTGCGAGTGAGGAGCTCCTCCTGTTCTACGGTGGTCAACTACACAGTTTTAATGCGCTACCGCCACCTCTGGTGAAACGTGCTTGATGGAAAGATGACTTGGATGTAGCTGAACTACTGTTGCCGTGCAGCTCTTAGCTTAGCTTGCTACATTACCCCGGCGGAAGCTTTGTGTGTAGGAGGAGTAGCTAATAGCTTAGCTTGCTACATTTGTCAAGTAGCTGAATAAACAAAGACAGAAGAGACGGCCGCATGTGTTTAGTGTTGCCTGATGTCGGGCGCAGCAGTGGTCTGCTGGTGTTTGCTTTGGCCTGTTCAGGGTTCTGGGAGAGACCGCTGTAGACTGATGGCATTTCCTGCTGTTCAGCAGCATCAGCTGTTCTGTCATCAGCTGTTCGCCAGCTCTACTGCGGTGTTGCTGGATGAGCAGCGGCTTCTGCTGTCAGCTGCAGATGTGAAGGAACGGCGGAGGAAAGTAGTTCCTCATGCAGAAGTGTTTAAACTCTGCGTGTGTGTGTGTGTGTGTGTGTGTGTGTGTGTGTGTGTGTCCTACCTGTCTGAACTCCGGCACAGGAAGTAGTTTCTCCAGGCAGGACAGCAGCTCCCACATCAGCTCCTTCAGCGCCGTGTCGAACCGGTCGCCGTACTCCACAGGAAACACTTCCTGTGAGAAGCAGATAGACAGGAAGTTCACACATACACACACACACACACACACACACACACGGGAGGCGGAGCAGGAAGCTGGCGTCTCTGACCTGGAAGAAGTAGGCTTTCTCCACCGGGTCCTTCAGCAGCGCCGAGACCAGAGCCTTAAAATTAGAGACGGAGGCCCACAGGTCAGCATCCGGACCCTGCGCACGCACACGCACACACACACACACACACACACACGCACGCACCCACACACACACACGGTTATAGTGTGTGTACAGTAATGAATGGGTTAGGTGTGTATGAGACGCAGAGGCGCGCACACACACACACACACACACACAGGTGTAGAGCAGGTGTCAGTACCGTGTGTCCCGCCGGTGCCGCTGGAATCTGCATCCGGTCCAGCTGCGTCTGCATGATCCTGCTGTCAGCCGCACCACGACACAGCTCCAGCACCATCTGACACACACACACACACACACACACACACACACACACACACACACACACTTGAATAAAGTGAGTCTGAACACACAGCAGACTGTTGCGTCAGTTTCACACACACACACACACATACACACTGACCCGAGCTCTGAGCCCCAGCATGAGCTGCACCCTCTGCCTGAAGGCCATGAGCTGCGGCAGCGCCTCCGTCAGCACACACACCAGCTCCTCCAGCTTCCCATAATGCACCAGGCTCTTGTGCTGCAGCACCTGCCACATGAAGGAGGACAGGAGGTGCAGCGGAGGAACCAGCAGACGCAGAGACGCCAGCGGCAGACACACACCTGCGCACACACACACACACACACACACACACACACTCAGCAGTTAGCAGTGTTGCATTTACAGTAGAGAGCTGTTCTGCACTCTGATTGGCTGATGCTCACTCTCAGCTGTTTGGTTATTGTCAGATAAACACACAGCTAAAGTAGTTCCGGCAGAGCGCATTACAGCTCAATATCACTCCGCTGAATGGTTAGAGTTTATACACACCTGACTAACACACACAAACACACAGACAGACAGACAGACAGACAGAGACACACACACACACACAACAGGGGTCCAGTAGAGCCGCTCAGCAAAGACTCGGTTCAGTTGAGTGAAGCGATTCTTCTTCTGACTCTGTCACGTTACTCCATCACACACACACACACACACACACACACCGCGCGTTTCTCTCTCATCACCTGAGATCTCGGCCAACTTCTCTTCCTCCATGGGGAATGTTGATGAAGAAGCTCCACTGACTGCGTTTCCTGGCGTACGTGACGTCACATCCGCTCTGACTCTGTCAAAATAAAAGCGAAGGAAACAAAATAGGGGTCTTCAGAGTGAACAGCTGACATCATCATGACTCAGAACTCTCCTCCTGTCACTTTACATATTAAAGTCTTTGAGGGAAACTGTGCAGTTAAAGAGGAATAATGTTAGAGGAGCTGACCGTGTGTGTGTGTCCTGATCTGCTCTCCTCCATCACACCTCCAGTCTCCTGCTCTCTGCATGTAATTAATATGTTATATATGATTATTTTGGCTCGTGTATAATTCAGTTCTGTACTGAAGCGCGTGTTATTGAGCATATTTCCATTTCTAATAAGCATTTTCATTAGGAAGACATATTTAAGCGGACTGTCAGAATATTGTCCGTGATCATATTCATGTTAACCGTCCAGATATGCGGCGCTCTGGCGTCATCTCGTGGCGACACTCAGGTATTGCAGGCGAGTCGCTGTATGAAACACTTTTTGGTTAAAACACTGCTGTTAAAATCAGCATAACTTCATCGAGTAATATCAAAAGTCAAGAGTGTATTATTTTGCCATACACATACATGTTTACCGCGTGTTAACCTTTTATTTAATCTTATATTTCCTCTATCGTGGCCGCGTGTGCGCTTCATGTGTCGTCCACAGGGCGGCGGTCATGCGCGGACTGCAGCATTATGGGGGATTGAGTTCAGTACAGCACTCGCGGCTATTATTGAAATAAATGTACAGCGAAGATGAAAATACAGATTAAATGTAAGAATAAAAATGAAATTAACAAATCAGATTAAACTATAGCAACTAAATCAATTAATTAACCCGTATGAGTGTGCATTAGTGAAGCTCATAAACATCTCAGTATAAAACACGCCGTATCTCTGGGTTATCTAAACACATGATTATTTTCCTCAAATCAAGAGTAAATGTAGACAAGAGAACATAATAGTGGAGAGTACATGTAAAATATACCTGTAATTGATAAGTAAAGTAATGCAGAAATAAATTATTTTAAATGGAATAATAATAATCACTATTATTATTATTAGTTTTTTATCAATTATTTCTTTATTAAGCTTTGATTAGCGAGTTTACATTTTAAATGATTAAATTTCTGCAAAGCGTTTAACAATACAGATCCGGAAGTGACAATCTCCTTCATTTCCGTCATAAGCATCTGAGTTTCGCTGATAAACCTCCACAGTCAGAGCTGCTGCGATTATATATGATGTTTATCGATGCTTTATGCTTTATTTGAAGCCGTCATCTCGCCGCATTTCAGCTTATTTATTTCAATAATCGCTTAGTTTAATACCCGCATGTGCTGTACTGAACTCAATCCCCCATAATGCTGCAGTCCGCGCATGCCCGCCGCCACGATAGAGGAAATATAAGTTGAAATAAAAGGTTAACACGCGGTAAACATGTATGTGTATGGCAAAATAATACACTCTTGACTTTTGCTATGACTCGATGACATTATGCTGACTTTAACAGCAGTGTTTTAACCATAAAGTGTTTCATACAGCGACTCGCCTGCAATACCTGAGTGTCGCCACGAGATGACGCCAGAGCGCCGTATATCTGGACTGCAGAGGGTTCATTAATATGACCGAGATCTCGAACAGCCTGACAGCAAGTTTACACTCATTCAGTGATTTGT
>NC_141024.2:135000-185000 GCF_052040795.2 Danio rerio
TCATTCAGGAGATTTGGGGATATTGATATGATAATAATCCTCAGATTTGAGCAGTAGAGCAGTGCTTCTGTCTTCAGTGTGTTTGTTATCATTAATGTCTTCATCTGACTGCAGAAACAGCCCGGCCTTCTCCAGCTCCAGTCACACATCAGGCCGCGGGTGCGCTTCATGTGTCGTCCACAGGGCGGCGGGCATGCGCGGACTGCAGCATTATGGGGGATTGAGTTCAGCACAGCACTCGCGGCCAATAAACTAAGCGATTATTGAAATAAATAAGCTGAGATGACGGCTTCAATTAAAGCATAAAGCATCAATAAACATCATATATAATCGCAGCAGCTCTGACTGTGGAGGTTTATCAGTTATCTCTAATAAAGTGCGTCCAGCTGTGAGTCGGAAGTGTTGTTAGCTAGAAGGGAGGTTAACGAGAATTATTTATATTATGTTTTAAATTATCCATTAGATGTATTTTAATAACGTTTATCCCACTCCTAAACCCAAGCCTCACAGTGCCGTAAAAGCAGTAGTTATACCCAGTGTGTTTCATATTATTTATTAAATCACCCATTACATTGTGTTATTGACCCATCCCCTCACCGTGACGGTGAAATATTGATTATTGATGGACAGCGTCCTGTTGAAGATCCACTGACGTGAGTACCGCAGCTGTATCCCTTCTAGACTTGAGATGATGATGATGATGATGAGCGCGTCTCCCTCTAGCGGCGCCACAGCACTATCGCGCGCGCGCATCCACAACGCGCGCGTCACATTACGAGTTTATAGGAGAGAGATTGAACTTCCAGACGTGATTATTACAGCAGCAGAGGAATAAACAGCTCAATACTGATCATTTACTGCTCTGGAGCATCTGCTGCATCACTGACCAGCGCGCGCGCCCGTGTGTGTGTGTGGAGACAGCATCATCATCATCATCATCATCATCCAGCGGAGGACAAAGACACAGAAATGGGTCACAGCAGCGGCTGATCACAGGGTAGGTGATGGAGCTCACTCCGCCGCGCAGAATACCACAGAATATCCCTCGAGCTGAGGAGACCCTGTCTGCCTGTCTGTCTGTCTGTCTGTCTGTCTGTCTGTCTGTCTGTCGGTGTGATTTCTCGCTCGAGTTTCTGCGTTCAGGGTTTTGTCGACACACACACACACACACACACGCGGATAATAGCGGGGCACTGTGTGTTGATGCTCCACAGTGAGCGGGCTCTGTTCCTGCACTCTTTAGGCAGGATGCAGCGGGGTTTTGGCGGGGCTGATGGGGGTTTGGAGGTTTTTCTGTTTCATAAGAATTGCATCACGACGCGATGGCCCACACACACACACACACACACACGCCGGACAGTGATGCTCAGTCTCCATGGCGACCGGCAGCATCAGCACCAGCAGCTAAACGGAACATTCTGGAAAGTTTCACAGCGTTTCCTGAATATGAGGAGAAGTCAGCGCATGGCATTACTAATATCAGATGTACATGCTCAGATGAGGGCAGTGTGTGTGTGTGTGTGTGTGTGTGTGTGTGTTCAGCTGTGAGCTCTGATCATGATGTTTGGGAATGAAGTAGACTGTCAGCAGTGGTGGAGAGAGGACTGAACAGTCAGACTCAGGGAAAAGCAGCATTACTCGCCTGCAGAGGGAGCGCAGTCGAGTAACAGTGTCTGCTGTGAATATTACTCAGAGTATGAGTGAACAGTAGAGCTGTCAGAAGTGCTCAAGAGTACTGAGTATTGCACTGTATAACGCTGCTGTGTTTACATCTGATGTGTGTGTGTGTGTGTGTGTGTGTGTGTGTGTGTGTGTGTAAACGTAACATTCTGTAGTGCGTGTAGTGATTGTCCAGCAGGCACACATCGGCATCAGACATTAATATGAGGTCAGATTTAGGTTGTGATGTCAGGTGACCAAATTCAATGTCTAGCCAGCGTCTGAAGACAAGGATATTTCGATGTCCAATACTGACGTTGATATTTGGCTGATTAGAAAGTGACCAAAATCCAGCAGAGCCAACATCTTAAACCAGCATCATATTCACGTCAAACACTGACATTATTCATCAGGTCTGGCGACCAAAATCCAACATCTGATAGACATCATGGTGGTAACGTCCACACAACGCTGAGCTGTGGAATCAGACGCTGATATTTGGTTAGGTTTTAGTTGGACATTGGCCTGATGTTCTGACGTCAAACCCATTTTCATTTCCAAACAAAATGCAGCGTCCCCACAACGTTGGTGTACAGCATCAATCTGACGGCATGTTGAGGTCTTGTGCTGCTGGGTGTTTAAGGCCATTTCAGTCAGTCACACAGAGGCGTTGTTAGGGTACAGGCATGTGCACACATAGGGCTCAACCTGTGCAGTGCACATGCCCTTTTTAGTCTCGGATAGAAAGTGCCCTTCCAAAATGATCTGAAGTGCCCCAGTGACACCCCCCACCCCCATGGTCAACAGTTCTCGCGCGGTATCGTCACTGCAATGCAATGCAATGTCAGACCCAATGCACTCGATGGAGCGAGTGACGTCACTCGGGGTGGGGTTAGGTGAGAGCATTAAAAAGCTTCCTTCCAAAATAAAGACAATAAAGAAAATAATTATACACAAAATATTCCCTATCCACATTTAATACTTTCCAACCAACCATTCGCCACTACTCACACCTCCAACAACTCCCACCCTGCACTGAGCGCGAGTCCCTCTATTTATAGGAGCAGACATACGTGTATATACGCTATATAGCCCGCTATGGCTTCAACCGTTTGCCGGCGAGTGTATAATGTGTTTCTACATAAATCATTCATCAGGCGAGTTTTGCTCTTCTGTCTGAATACACTCTTGATTTGTACAGTACACATCCGCCGTCTCCTCATCAGGGACATCCTCTACAGTCTCTGGGTCAGTGTGTGTGTACAGTCTGCTGCAGTTATCAAGTGTTCGTGTGTTGAGGTGTTCAGTATGATGAGATTCACCTGTTGTGTGTGATCTGATTGGACAGGAATCACAGCACTGATTTCTCTAATCCTCCAATACAGCAGACTGAGGGACAGCAGAGTAACAGCACCGATACTGCAGTACACACGTGCTCAAAAGCACACGATTATAAGACTACTCAGTGCCTGAGGAAAACTACTCCATTACAGTAGTCTGTGTATTTATAATGAGCTGCTGTACACCACTGATGAGGCCAGAGAGACGCAGAGTTCCTCTAACGGCCACATCAACACTGAGGAGAGACCTGCTCAACACTGACTGATCAACATCATCAGCTACAGCACTGCTCAACCCTCACTGATCAGACTGAAGTTCAGTTTCTCAGACAGATCAATATCAGTGTGCAAAGGTCTCGCTCTCTCTCACACACACACACACACAGGCCCTGTGGTGACGGCGCTCTGCTGACAGTGTGAATGCTGTAGTCTGCTGTAGATCCTCTGGGTTGGGATCAGAGGTGAAGCTTTATGTGCTCTCTGATAAATGCTGCTCCACACGGGATCAAAGTTCGGTCAGGGTGTGTGTGTGTGGGTGTGTGTGTGAACTGTGGACCCCATTGACAGAGGAATCAGATGGAGATCAGCCTTCACACACACAGCATCGGTCAGTCGTGTCTCTGTCCTGTATTGCTGATCTTCAGTGGCAGATTGACTGTGATCATCACCTGCTGCTGTATTCTGCTGATGAGGTGTTCAACACAGCCTGTCTCCACTAATGTCTGCTGTGCTGGGTGATGGTGTGTGTGTGTGTGTGTGTGTGTGTGTGTGTGTGTGGCGAGCTCTTTGGACTCTGCAGATAAACCCTCGTCTGTGTCTCCACAGGTCTGTGAGCTCCGTCTTCTGCTTCTGTGTCTCCGTGGGTCATCATGCTGCTCAGGACCGTCCTGCTGCTGCTGACCCTCGCCCTGCAGGCCCGCAGTGGGGCGTCAGACGGCGACAGAGAGACCTGTTACTCTCGCCAGCACCGGAACGTGATGGTGAACGTGCGCGTGGCTCTGGAGCAGCAGGGGGCGCTGATGGTGCCGCGCGCCACCAACTCAGAGAAGGACTGCATCTTGAGCTGCTGCGCGGAGGATGTTAGTGCAGGTGAGCTGAAGATGATGAACCACTGACCATCACTGACCATCACTGACCACTGCTGAACCACTGACCGTCACTGACCATCACTGACCACTGCTGAACCACTGACCATCACTGACCATCACTGACCACTGCTGAACCACTGACCATCACTGACCATCACTGACCATCACTGACCATCACTGACCACTGCTGAACCACTGACCATCACTGACCACTGCTAATGCTGCGGGTCTAACCGCTCTGCTTCTCCTGCAGGTCTGAAGTGTAACCTGGTGGTGTTCAGGCCGGTGGGGGCCGAGGGTTCGATCTGTCAGCTGTTCCACTGCCCCACTGAGAAAGACTGTCCACTGATGACGGCCGCTGCTGGAGTCAACACATACAACATCTTCAAGGGTGAGCAGAACAACAGACACGGGCTGCGTGTAGACCTGACACCAAACGCCTCATAATGACTGTACAAGTGTGTGTGTGTGTGTGTGTGTGTGTGTGTAAGTACAGTATGAATAGAGCTGTGGTCTTCAGTTGTGTGTGTGTGTGTGTGTGTGTGTGTGTGTGTGTGTGTGTGTGTGTAAGTACAGTATGAATAGAGCTGTGGTCTTCAGTTGTTTGTGTGTGTGTGTGTGTGTGTGTGTGTGTGTGTGTGTGTGTGTGTGTGTGTGTGTGTGTGTGTGTGTGTGTGTGTGTGTTTGTGTGTGTAAGTACAGTATGAATAGAGCTGTGGTCTTCAGTTGTCTGTGTGTGTGTGTGTGTGTGTGTGTGTGTGTTTGTGTGTTTGTGTGTGTGTGTGTGTGTGTGTGTGTAAGTACAGTATGAATAGAGCTGTGGTCTTCAGTTGTCTGTGTGTGTGTGTGTGTGTGTGTGTGTGTGTGTGTGTGTGTGTGTTTGTGTGTGTGTGTGTGTGTGTGTGTGTGTAAGTACAGTATGAATAGAGCTGTGGTCTTCAGTTGTCTGTGTGTGTGTGTGTGTGTGTGTGTGTGTGTGTGTGTGTGTGTGTGTGTGTAAGTACAGTATGAATAGAGCTGTGGTCTTCAGTTGTGTGTCTGTGTGTGTGTGTGTGTGTGTGTGTCTGTGTGTGTGTGTGTGTGTGTGTGTGTTATGCTCTGGACTGAGCTCAGTCTTCATCTCTTCAGGTGTAACTCATCCAACAACTAAAGTCAGCGCAAGAACAACAGCCAGACCTGCAGCCAGCGCACACACACAAACCAGCACAACCACAACACACAGAACCACCAGCACAACCACAACCGGCACACGAGCAGCGATGACCACCACTGCAGAACCAGCAGAACCAGCATCAGCATCATCATCATCATCCTCCAGCAGCTCTGAGTTCAGCACAGAACCACAGACTGAGGAGCCGCTGATGCTCATGACCAACACACCACCCGCAGCCTCCACCTCCACCGTCACTACACCCACCTCCACCTCCAGCAGCAGAGCGCCGAGACCACCGCCCAAACCCAGCAGAGCCAGAAAACCCAGCAAACCCTCCAGACCAGACACACATCCAGCCAGAACCAGCAGACCCACACCAGCAGCACCACCCACAACACACACTCCACCACCCACAACACACACTCCACCAACTACATCCACAACACACACACCAGCAACAACAACACACACTCCAACTACCACAACTACAACACACACTCCACCAACTACATCCACAACACACACTCCACCACACACTGCTCCACCCACAAAAAAAACTCCACCAACTACATCCACAACACACACATCAGCAACTACAACACACACTTCAACTACAACAACTACGACTACAACAACTACAACACACACTTCACCAAGCACAACACACACTCCACCGGCCACTACTCCCCCCGGCAGCAGCAGCCCTGACGCCCCGTCCCCCTCTTCAGTTCTGCGGGTGGATGTCGGGGGGGTGCGTGCAGGCTCTCTGCCGGCCGGGTCCGTGGCTCTGCGTCCCCCAGTGCAGCCGGCCGTGTCCCGGGTGATGTGGAAGAACAGTCTGGTGGCCGTGGTGGTGGTCACGCTCATCTTCCTGCTGCTCATCTTGGCTCTGGTGGGCCGTAAAGCCATGGAGTCCTTCGACAGACGCCACTACACCCGTCTGGAGCTCAACGACCTGCACTATGAAGTGTGAGGAGCTCACACACACTGCGGAGACGCTCGCTGCCTCACACACACTGCTCACCTGAAGCGGCTCAAGCAGAGAAATAAAGCAATACACTGAACTCAGGTCCTGACGCCGCCACAGCCGAGATCCTTCACCGGCCTCATATCTGCTTTCCTTTCTCAGTGTTTCACTACACGGGTCTCCACTGCACCACACACCAGCACTGAAGCTGGAATTAAAGGACGCCTACTATGCCCAAATCACACACACACACACACACACACACACACACACACACACACACACACACACATTAAAACAGCAGCAGTGTGTGCAGATATCCATTCATTACTTCTATTTTTATAATCTCACTGTGATTGACGTTCTCCCTCTGTACATGTTAGGGGAGGGGGAAGCCCCGCCCACTAGTGCCCATCTCATTAGCATGTCCAGCAGGCCTGAGTGAGAAGCAGCCGTCTGTCCATTAGCCATTAGAGTGTTTGAGCTGCTGAAGATGATGTCAGCATAGACTGACACACACACTCACACACTGAAGCACACACACTCACACTGAAGCACACACACTCACACACTGAAGCACACACACTCACACACTGAAGCACACACACTCACACACTGAAGCACACACACTCACACTGAAGCACACACACTCACACACTGAAGCACACACACTCACACACTGAAGCACACACACACACACACTGAAGCACACACACACACACACTGAAGCACACCTCAGATGTTGTGATGAGGCATAGCAGGTCTCCTTTAAGCGCTGGGTTAGAGTTGCACAGACGTCCCTGCGGTTGTGTTCCTCCAGGTGTGTTGTGTGTTGTGTGAGATGCGTGCGCAGCGCTGTGTGAATGTGGATGTTTGTGGTTGTTTTGCTCTGATGGGTGTGTTTGATTATGGGTCAGCGGTGGACAGCATGCGGCACATTCACTGATGATTATTGATCTGTTCTGATCATTCACTTGTGTTTCTACTCTAATTCTGCTTGGCTGGTCTCTAATCGGCTGTTATTATCTTCATTATTATTATTATATGTTGTTGTTGTTGTTATGTTTTTGGTGGGCTTTGGCTTTTACACACACCTCCAGATTAATGTGATTATTTCTCCTGCTGAACAATAAAGCAGTCTTTTCTCAAGATTTACAGGTTTGTGGTTTTATTTGAGCTGTGATTTGTTGGTATTCTTCAGTTTTTATTTTCTCTGCTTCAAAACAGGATGAATGCACGTATAGTGACGATAGAGGAAGAACGACATTATAATTACCATTAAATAATGTCATTTAATTATAACACAGACAGAGTGTTTGAGGGGTTAATGAAAGCACAACACTGCAGCTGATCTGACAGTGTGTCAGAGTTTCTCCAGGGTCATGTTGAGTATGTACAGAGCACAGTAGATCAAGCGTACAGATCTGTGAACAAGGTCATTTAATAATCAAGTCACACGTTTATAAAGTTACAATGATTTCTGTTTCAGATAAAGCAGTTACTTACAGCTTTATCCATCAAATAAAACATTTCTAAACATTTCTATGAAGCAGGACAGCTGTACTCTGAGCATGTTTCTTGATCATCAGATCAGCATATGAGCGTGAACGCTAAAGCATCGTCTGACTCTGAGCAAGAGTTTTCACATTTACATCATTTGAATAAAATAATAACTGTGTTATCATAATGTTTCACCACATTACCCTTTACGATCTTATTGATCAAATGATTTCATGTAGTCTCTAATTAGCATTTACTTGGTGCAATAATAATGTAATCATGATGAGATACACAAGCTAATGTTTGCAGAGAGTTGAGTGATGGTGTGTGTTTAGCAGTGTGCAAACAGAAGAGGGCCCTGTTCAGTAGAACACCTCTCATGATATGTAGATCTCACTTATAAATGCATCATCGTACATGTCTATATGGGGAACTGGACTGATATAACTCATATCCACAACAGATTTCCTGCACACTTTAATATGTGCAAAATAAATATGAAATCTAAAAATAACTGCACATTAGCTGATCTGCGGACTGATAAATATGCGCTTATAACAGTCGTGAGCAGCACGGACTGCTGATGGGGATAGCTGAGAGTCAGTGGTGATCAGCAGTGTACTGTAACTCCTGTCGCTTTGTGTTGTTTTGTGTTTCGGGCCGCAGCACAAACCGCTGCGTGAAAAACTAGTCCCACTGGAATGCGCCTGGATACACGCGTCCAGAACGCCCGCGACGCGCCACATCGCCTCTTTTCCTCTCATTAAACCGAGGCCAGCGCACAGGGATCGGATGTGGAGACCGAGGGAGACGCGAGGGCGATGAAAATCAACAATAGCGAGCTGAAGAGCCCCGGAGAAAGAGTCGAGCCGCGCGCGAGGGAGGGTGAGGGAAAGGGGGAAGGGTTTGGTTTTGGACGCGTCCGGGCATTTTTCCTGTGAGCGGAAGACGACGGACGGACGGCGAGATGTCGCGGTCACACTGAAACACCGAAACCATCAAATCGATGAAAAACTGCAGCGGAGAATCAACGCGAACAACCCGAATCACAGACGCGCGCGGCCGGAGCGATGCGAGCGGCGCGGCGCGGCTGAGCGTTGAAGATGGGTGCCGTGCTTCAGACTCTCTTACTGTGTACTTTGTGTTTGCAGATACGCGGTGAGTTTTCATCCGATCGCCTGGAATTGTGTGTGTCGATGTGCTGAATCTGAGCCCGTGTGTGTGTGTGTGTGTGTGTGTGTGTGTGTGTGTGTGTGTGTTTGTGAGTGTGTGGTGAATCAGTGCTGTTGTTCAGCGGCCGATGCTAAGCTTAGCTGCTGCTGCTGTATTGTTGTGGATCTGTAACGTGCTGTTTTGTTTCTTCACTGTGTGTGTTTGTGTGTGTGTGTGTGTGTTTGTGTGTGTGTTTGTGTGAGATTTCCTTCATCAAACTCGCTGCTTTTCTGCTGCTTTTGTTGTCTTGTAGCAACAAAAGCCTCGAGTGAGTGTGTTTGGGTTTGTGTGTGTGTGTGTGTGTGTGTGTGTGTGTGTGTGTGTGGCCTGTGAGCGAGTTTGCTGTGAAATCTGCTCCAGTTTGTGAAGTTGGTTTCTGGGAGCAGATAGTCTGTTGTGTTGTTCTGTTGTGTTGTGTTGTGTTGGTCTGATTGTGTGGTGTTTGTTGTGGAAATCCTCCTCCTCTTCAGTGTGATGAAGGTGTGAGGTGTTGAACAGCTGCTCAGGTGTGACTGTGATGAACACACACACAGCAGCACAAAGTGTGTAAAAGTGTGTGTGGATCAGCTAGAAGCCTGTCGGGCTCCTCAGCCAGATATTAAGTGTCCTCGGTGCTCAATATTTCTAGTATTTGCTCTGGGCCCGGCGGAGCGCAGCTCTGGCACGGCCTTCAGTCAGTGGCCCGGAGTTCTGCGAGTTTCTAAATATTTGTGAAAGGAAATTCCCCGTGTGAGGAGAGCAGGCGGTGGGCTGAGGTCGCGGAGAGCCGGTGTTCTGCGGTGGATGTGTCAGATTGAGGTTTGAGTCAGTGCCAGATCCTGCAGAGACGCGCACACACACACACACACACACACACACACACACACACACACACACACACTCACTGACTGGAGCCCGGCGCTCTGGGGAACCGCTCATCATTAGTTCTGGCTTCTCACAGCATAAACCTGTTTCTGCACACTTACTGTCACAAACACAACACTGACACAGACACTGACACAGGCCTGTAGAGCGAGCAGAGATGGAGGAGCACTGATGCTGGAGATATCCTGAAGATATCATTAATCAACAGCAGTGTGATGAGCGAGAGGATAATAGATTCCTTTAATCAATGTTTTCCTGTAGAATTGGGTTTATGTTTGGTTCTGAAAGGGATATTTCACATTAAACAACACTGACTGTTTATTTGAGTGTTTGTTTATCGTTGAACACTGGAGATGTTTTGAAGAGTGCGGTGTGAATGTTTTCTCCAGAATATCTTCAGTTTTGTGTTCAACACCTGAGAGAAACTGCTGAATCTGTGGCGCAGGTGAGGCAGAGCCGTGTGTTTACATGGTCTGAACTCTCCGTTTGAGTGTCTGATGTGTTTATTCCTCTGCTTGATGTCGTGTATATGGTGCTGATGTGTTCCACTGGAGTGACATTAGTCTGTTTTCCCCTCTGTGTCCTGCAGGGCTGCCGCTGCTCCTGTATGCTAACCGGAGGGACCTGCGTCTGGTGGACGCGGCTCACGGTCGGGCCAACGCCACGCTGGTGATGGGCGGTCTGGAGGACGCGGCGGCGGTGGATTATATCTATGCGCAGGGCCTGATCTACTGGAGCGACGTGAGCGAGGAGTCTATTAAACGGACGCTGTTTAACGGCTCGGCGCCCAGCGGCGTTCAGACCACCGTCATCTCCGGTCTGGCCTCTCCGGATGGCCTGGCCTGCGATTGGATGGGGAATAAACTTTACTGGACCGACTCCGAGACCAACCGCATCGAGGTGGCAGAGCTGGACGGGACGCACCGCAAGGTGTTATTCTGGCAGGACCTGGACCAGCCGAGGGCCATCGCTCTGGACCCGGGCCGCGGGTGAGTGAGCCTCATGTGTCCGCCAGCACACTCCTGGTGTCTGGAGCCGAGGCGTGCTGCAGCTTGTTTTCGGGATGTTTATGTTAGTTCCAGGTCTGCTGAGCAGAATGAAGAGGCGCTGCTGGAGCTCGCACTCCTCCGCTGAGCCACCTCCACGGTTCTCCAGCCACTATTAAACCTCTGCTGAAAGCTTGAGTGGTTCCTTTAATGGCATCAGTACTCTAATGTAATGAAGTATAGTCAGAATAGACCTCAGCATTCAGTTAGCGGATCCAGCGTCAGTCCAGAGTAATGCAGTGTGCAGGGAGGCAGCTTCTCTAGACTCAAACTAAAGTAAATGTCCATATAATGGCCCGGTTCCACTGAGAGGGCCAGTACGGGTCACCTTCAGCAGGCTGGCGATTCTGCTGACAAAAGGGCACGCTTATGATGATGGGCATGGTGTACCACAGAGTTTCAGATGACGTCATTGTTACTCAAGCAAATGAATAGAGCAGGGGTGTCCAAACTCGGTGGGTCGGTGTCCTGCAGATTTTAGCTCCAACTTGCCTCAACACACCTGCAAGGATGTTTCTAGAAAGCCCAGTAAGAGCTTGATTAGCTAGCCCAGGTGTGTCTGATTGGGGTTAGAACTAAACTTTGCTGGACACCGGCCCTCCAGAACTGAGCTTGGACATGCCTGCTGTAGAGTAAAGCTGTACGGGTCGCTCACGCATCATATGAGCAGCACTTCACACACACACACACACACACACACACACGCTTCACACACATCAGCACTGTAGACATGTTCATCACTGACCTTACATCAACATGATCATACCTGCAGATCAATGATAATAGCCTACTGTAACGTCTGCCGTTACATCAAATACATGAATAAAGGATCATATATGAACACACACACACACACACACACACACACACACACTCTTACAGTCCCCGATATGACACCAGTTACAGATAAACTACACACAGCAGACATTTAGTCCTTATTTGTGTTCAAAAACAGCTGGAGACACAGGCCAGAGTCAGAGCAGAGCATCATCTCTGTGTGTGTGTGTGTGTGTGTGTGTGTGTGTGTGTGTGTGTGAGAGATTCTGATAGAGTCTCTCCGTCATTCCGCTCAGCAGCTGATGATCAGCGCTCCTCATGGCGTGTGTTCATGGTTTAGTTTACCGACTCATCATTTTCTGCTGTTGTTTTCCGGCTTCTCCTTTGTTTTTTGGCGCTTCACTATCGCGTTTGTCTCTTTCTGTAAGGATCGGATATCAGAGCGCTTCAGCGTTCACGAGCACGTGATTAATATGAGCTCAAGAAGTTCGTTATTTCTAATATAGACGCCTGACGAGCTCTCTGGGGAATGTGAAACCGCTCGCACTTTTAGACGGGCTCGTAAAACAATAACAGGACACAGCAGATTGAGTTGTTGTGGCTGTTCATCAGGATGAGGACATGGTGTGTTTGAGCTCGGCTTGTTATTATATGTATATATTATTACGGTGTAATGTCTCGGCTGTGTGTTTGAAACATGGCGGCTCCTTTGTTTTTATTCTCCTGCTTCTGCGAGAGACGTATCTCGGTAAACCAATAGCGTTCAGCGGCACGTCTAGCTCCGCCTTTTGGGACCCTTTTTTCGTGCTAGGTACCCTTTGCAAAGGGTGACCAAAAAGTGGTACGGTCCGGTTTGCTTTCAGGTATCTTTGACAGTGGAAACGGCCGTGAAAGTGTTCTGATCTGTGTACGGCTCAGTGCCACTGCAGAAATGCTTCTCTTACTTAGATTTTTTGTCTTGTTTCTAGTCCAAATATCCAAAAACTCTTAAATCAAGCAGATTTTTCTAGACAAGCAAAACATACTGTCTTGTTTTAAGATATAATATGACAAAATTAAGTGAGTTCTTCTTAAAACAAGTTAAATAATCTGCCAATGGGGGAAGCAGAATAATCTTATGTCAAAAGGAAAAACAACATGATTTTGCTTCCCCCATTGGCAGATTATTTTGCTTGTTTTAAGGAAAAACTCATTTAATATTGGCATATTATTTATGAAAACAAGACAATATGTTTCGCTTGCCCAGAAAATGCTTCTTAATATAAGAGTTTTTAGATATTTAGACTAGAAACAAGACAAAAGTCTGAGTAAGAAAAGCATTTGGTAACGGTTCATTAAGACAGTGCTGTGCCTCTTGACTGGTGGGAAACACCCTCTATATAGTGTCTTACTCGGGCAGTGGAGATCAGTGGTTTAACAGAACTCAGATCAGTGTTGTCAGAACTGGGGGCGGAGTCAGCATTCCTTCTTCTGCTATTGAGCAGGTATTGATTGACTGACCGGAGCTAGTCCATCTGCAGATATTAATGTTTACATTCTACAATCTACTGAATAATCCTTACAGTGGTCAATGAGTGAAGCACAATCTGACGGATATACATTTATTCCAGCAGACCAACACCAAACAAGCTAAATGTGTAATCAGCACTACCTGAAGCGGCTTAACACATGCTGTTTTCTGCCTGGCAGATCATTTCTGTCCTTTACATCATGTTGTAGTGACGGTGTAATGTAATGTCTGTAACATCTCTAAACTGAGGGAATCTCCTGCTCCACCTTCAACAGACATCAGTCAAATAAGTGAAATAAACCACACTATAAATAAATACAGAGCTCACGTAGAGGACTAGAACACGTCTATGTTACTAAATACAGCAATAAACCAAGAGACTGAGGGAAATGCAGGATATAATGCAACACTACAGCGCTTTACAGAGCGGGTGTCCACCGGCCACATCCAGCATTGGCAGAATATAAAGCTTCAGATCAGGAACGGCGCAGAGATGAAAACATTAAGCAGAAACTCTTCAGTATTAAAGCAAGCAAAAATAAATGATAGTTGAAGAAAGGTGAAGCTAAAAAGCCCCAATCGTGCTCCCTGTACAGTCATCCTAATGAGTTTCTCCCTCAGCACACATGATGGGGATGTTTCTTCCCTAAACGGGCTCATTCCGAATGAAAAGTCCCTCCGTATGCCCTATTCACGTCTATCTGTACAGCACTTCTCACGGTAATGACTGCTCCAGCTTCACTAAAGGTGCACGTCAGAATCCTGCAGTTAGTGAGGGTCTGTTTGAGCTCGGGTCAGTCTGATCTGACAGTGGGAAAGGAGTGTGTGTGCTGCAGGTCTGGAGTAGGTGAAGGGTTCATTGAGCTCTACAAGTGTGACCTCCAGCTCTGAAATCCCAGAATGCTCCAGTGTTGGAGATCTCGTTAGCCTCCACCAACACATCTGCAATGCTGATAATGCTGATATATATAATAATGAAGACGTGCATTGCTATTGATGATGTGTGCAATAGTTAATCGCAGCATCTGCCATGTGGAGTCTGGATTATATTAGGATATTAACCAGCGGACACACTTCAGGACACATGCAGTTTCACCCTATGCAGTGAAGATGTAGAATATCTGGGCTGTAGAACTGATCAAGAGTAGCTTTAGCCCAGATTAACTGCATTTATTTCTACAGTGAGGACAATAGACAGCTTTAGGACAGCTTAGACGGAAGCATTGCTCCGCTTCACATGTTGACGCCTGTATAAAGTGTTGATTTATACCGGATTTATTTCACTTTAATTCCTCGATACTGTTCAGAAAACCATAAAGCGCTGTTTATTAATTAATCTCTTCAACTGTTTATTATATGTCATGCAGATTCCCTCCACTACACTGGTAAACATGTCTGTGAATGAGCAGTTTCTCTATTAGTGTGTGTGTGTGTGTGTTTGTGTGGGTTAGCGGTGGTGAACTGCATTATGGGATGTTGATCTCTGCTCTGTCCTCTTCTGATGATGAAGAACTCTACAGTTTAACAAAGGGACTTTTACTGACAGTTCAGTGTTTTAAATAATATCAGTGATAATATGTAGAGGAGTGAGTGTGTGAAGCAGCAGGAATGTGCTGCAGTTTATTACAAGGGTCTGTAGCGTAATACACACACACACACACACACACTATACAGCACTGCACACTGTTACACACGTGCAGAAACACACTGTTCACACCTATATAAGGAAGACCAGGATCCCATAATGCACTTCCACAGCAGAAATGGAATAAAAACAGAACCTGAATGGCAGAATAGAGGACGCTGCTCATGTCTGGATGTCTGGCAGTGTACAGGACATCACCATCACTGTACAATGATCATTTACAGATCCAGTTAGCTGGATTCTGATTTGTGTGTCTGCTAAAGCCTGGTTATCGACTCCTAATTCCTCTGACATGCACATTAAGGTCTTTTATTTTTCTAAAGCTGCTGTATGTCAGTTTCTGACTCTTTTAAAGCACAAAAACACAACAACATGTTTGTAGATATTTCAGAAACGTGTGCAGTAAACAGTCAGATATTGTACTGAACGTGTGTGTTACAGAGCGTCTGTCTGTGTTTTGGTCTCTTTAACCCGCCCACTGCCAGTGTAGCCAATTATATTTCAGCACTGCGGGTTGCCTTGGTTTAATTATTCAGTCAGTCAGGAAGACTGTAAGCATGCGTCCGTGACTGAAATGCGCCCTCTGGTGGACAGCAGCAGACTCTGAAATGAGCTGCAGATTCAGAGTTCCACATGAGGCTATTAATGAGCAAATAATATCAATATTAGGAGTGTGAACATGAGGTGAGCAGGTTATATTGTACCTCGTGTCCTAACATCACACTACATGAGGAGATACACAGTGATGAGCAGTTTACAGCAGACGAAACAGGACAGAAGTGTAAACACTGGCATTCAGAATAGGTCCCTCACTGACTCCAGCACAGCGCTGAGCTCTATACTCTCATGAACACACATTACAGCTGGTGAACAGGGTTCATGTAGATGCTGGATCACTGGTGTGTGTGTGTGTGGGTCTGCAGTGCAGTTTCAGACGCTGTACTGTGTGTTCTCCAGATCTGAGCTGAACTCTGCTGCTGCTGCTGTCAGTAGTGTGCTGATACATGTCAAACTCGCATTATCAGCGGTCAACACTGAATGCAGCAGGGGAATAGAAGCCGTCTTTAATATATATTAATTAATTAATTAAACATTTCTGTAATATAGAAAATGTTCCTTCTATTGGATGCTGTTGCTTTTATTTAGAGCTCGACTTAAATCCGCCTTTGTTGGTGTCGTCAATCTGGCAACATCATAATAATTATAATAATTCAGTTTATTTGTAAATGGCGCCTTTCCAGACACCCAAGGTCGCCTTACAATAAGCATCGACAGCCATGCTAGAACAAATGAAAACAAATAATAAAACAAGCATTGAGCAAACAAGTATAAACACACATCACAGATAAAAAAACACCATGATAAAATACTGTTAAAGGAAAGCCTGCTCAAAAAGAGATTTAATTAATCCATTAAGCACACTCCATTGTGCTTAATGGAGTGCGGAGGTGGTGTGTTGAAACAGGAGTGCAATACCTAGTTCACCCACTGGGTGTTTAACGTCCACACTGCAGCTTTAAGATCAGTTTACTCACTTCAGAAAGTCAGAGTTATTTCATTTAATAAAATAAGTGTTTAATCTGGTGTCTATTTAGCTAGCGCCCTCTTGTGGACACTACAGCACTGCGCATTGCATCATTCAGTCTCGCCTGTACATTTAGGATCTAGCTTGTGTCCCCTTTGGGACTGCAGTGCATCCTGGGAAACATGAACACACCTGAAGTGCTGACATCACACACACTCAGCTAACCTGCCAGTCAGTCCAGCAAACCTGTTTGAGTTTCCGTCTGCCGCTGAACACTGGAGATATCTGAGGAATGCTGGAGGGAGCAGTCAGTCCTGCAACATTCTGCTAAATATCTCCAGTGTTCAGCAGAATGAAGAGACTCCTGAGGGTCTGCAGTTAATCTGAGCCTCCTACTGCAGCTGCTGGAGATATTCACACTGCTTACCATCATCATCATCATCATCATCATCATCATCATCATCTGCACAGCACAGCGCACGAGCTCTGATAATCACTGATGTAATGCAGTAGTGTAGCTTTACAGTCATTTAGTGTTCAGCTGAGGGGAAATACTGCCCACATGTGCTGATTATCAGTGTTTAGCTCATGAGGAATGCTGTGTGTATATAAATATCACAGTATGGAGATCAGGGCTGTAATAAATGCTCTCTCTAAATGTCTAAAAAACAAAACAGCTTTTCCCCTTCAAACACAATATATTTATTTTGGGAAACGTTTAATATATGTTGGAGCATTAAACACGTCAGGCTGAACAGAGTTTCTGCAGCGTCTTGCATCTCAAAATCCAAGTTTTAGGCCTTACTGAAATATGGTGATGTAGCTCTTAAATCTTTTTAAACACGTCTACATTTTCCTCTGTTCATGTACAGCTACCCAATCTGGCCAAACCCCATACAATCCCCAACAATATTAAACTATTCATGTGAAGATGTGTCCTCGAGCCGGGATTCGAACACAGGACACTCTGATGTGCCACTGCACCTTATGTCAACTTGCTAACCACTAGGCTATTGTGCCGACAGTTTATCAGAGCTTGTAAAGGTTTTGTTAATTGATTTATTTATTGTTTAAAGAAATTTTATGTTGTAAGAAAGTGTAAAGACACAAGTAGAGCGTGCTGGTTTTATACAGTATTTAACATATTTTGCTAAGAAATATCAAATTAAATTTTTGCATTAATTAAATATATGATTAATGCTGTTTAATATATAAATATATAGCTAAATGTGTTCACTTCTAATGTTGTTTTATTGATAGGGCAAATAGAAGCCAGCCCGCGCTACACCTTCAACACTGTTATCACCCCATGCCTACACACACACACACCTGGCTCAGAGCAGTGAGGCTGACCTCTGACCTTTGGCGTAGCTGGTGAGGGTCTCACACACACACACACACACACACACACATACTCGTGTTTCAGTGTCTCGGTTATATTTAGGAGCTGAAGCTGTTGCTCCACACACACACACACACACACACACACACACACTAACCTCAGCAGCACAGTGGTCACATGACTCCCCTGACCACAGCTGATTGGCTGTTTGCAGACTCGCCATATAGAGCATTTTGAGGGATGTAAACAAACCAACAGTCCCGACACATGTGCTGCAGTCTTCAGTGTGTATGTGTGTGTGTGTGTTGACATGCAGTGTGTGTTATTCACACATCTCCTGCACTGTGCCACTGTTATTATATACATTATTAATATACGATCATATAATCACATAAATTGTGCAAAACAATAAAGTTAAACTGAAGATATGAGTAATAATAAGTATAACTGTGTGTGTGTGTGTGTGTGTGTGTGTGTGTGTGTGTGTGTGTGTGTGTGTCAGCTGTGCTGTGAGCTGCTGATGAGACGGTTGAGAAATCACCATGACCTCTCAGACAAACACACCTGCACCAACCATACAGACACGTCCAGACACAGCCTGCGTGAGAGAGTGTGTGTGTGTGAGTGTGTGTGTGGCGTCGTCATGTAAACGGGCCTCCTGAATGTGTCACGCCGGTGTGAATCGGGAATGTGAGGCTTGTCGTTTGCACAGCTGCAGCTCCACAGCGTGAGGACGAGAAGGACGATGATGCGTTTCCTGCGTGTGTGCCTGTGTGTGTGTGTGCGTGTGTGTGAGATGCCAAATACCTCAGATGCTTCTCAAACAGAATCATTCATCAGGACAGAAACTACAACCAGGAAGATCTGAACAATTTACTGTTAATGAGGGCAATTCCTGGAGCTCCTGTCCGTCATCAGAGATCCACAACACACACACACACACACACACACACACACACACACACACACACACACACACTAGGCATGGGGAGATAACAGTGTTCAAGGTGTATCACGGTTTGGAAAACTTGAGGTTTTAAAGCCGTCAACATTCTGTAATTCCGCTCCTACGGTGTGATCTCCAAAGCTGCTGTTTGAACAGTGAGTAAATGAGTGTGTGAGGAAGTCCTGCAGACAGCAGAAGATCATCCCTGATTTCATTGTTCAGTCTGACGTGTTCACTGCTCCACAATACTTCAATGTTGCTCGAAATATAATATATTGTGTTCAAAGCGGAGAACAGGTTACGCTGTTTACCCAGACATTTAGAGAGAATCAATATCACAGCAGTAATCATCACACTGTCATATTAACATGCTGAATCTCATAACAGCGCCTGCATGAGTGTAAGCATCAGTATTGCAGAGTGTGTGTGTGTGTGTGTGCGCGCGCGTGTGTGTTTGCACAGGGCATTATTACTTTAACTGCGGCAGCAGCAGAGTGCTGATGGCCTAGTGGAGCAGTGCGCCGGTACAGCAGCACAGTGCTCACAGAGACCCGGGTTCGATTCCCACTACAGCCCAGAAATAATTATTATTAAAGACATGAGTAGATTTGCCTGCGCACACGCTGAACACCAGTGTTTCCTCTAGGATGTGTTCCAGCTGTGGCGGCAGATTCTGTTGGGTCTTTTCCACTGATCTACCTGCTACTCGAGATCATCATCATGTCATCAATCTCCGCTTGCGTGCTGATTTCCTCTGTTCGTGCACAAAACGTCCTGCACTGCCTCAATTACACGCTGTGTTTTTGTGCGCTGCTGTAGTGCAGTTCAGTGTGTGTGTGTGTGTGTGTCTCCAGCATTTATCAGATCTGCACTGTATAATCATGGACGCTGTGTTCATCAATACTGAAAGCCTCGTCATGCTCCGGCTCACACACCTGCAGTCAGTCAGTGCATCACCTCAAAGGGTTAAACAGATGAGCACAGCACTACTAATGTTGCTGAACTGTTATCATTCACTTGCCTTTAATGCATTTGATGTGATTATTAGCCGCTATCAATAAAAACAGCAGCTGAAGGTTGATTGATTAGCTGTAATGTCGCCGTGGCGGGGTGAATTCTGCTGTAGCGGCCGTCATGGAGGAATATAGAGCGTTCCTGTACACGAGACTACAGTACTCTGCAGCTGTACACGGTCAGACTCCTCCACTCGTGTATCAGCTCCATTAATCTGCATATTCTGTTTCCTACTGAACCATCGCCGCCACTCTGGATCAGTCACACTGTCAGGTCATTAAGATATGGTGAATACCGCAGTCTACATCACTGAAAATAAACACTTACAGTGTGTGTGATTATCCAACATCATGCAGCCCTAGACTGACTGCTCTGAGCCGTGTGTGTGTGTGTGCGCATGTGTAAAGCATTATCATGTTGAAGATGTATTTAGGCGACTGCAGAAAAGCTGTGTGTTGTGGTTCTTTGTGCTCAATACACCATCCTGTGTGTATTGACCCGGTGGTCCTGTGTATTGTGAATGCTGTGCTGCTGTCAGTGATAAGTGTGTGTGTGTTTCTGCTCTGCGGCTCAGGTTCATGTACTGGACGGACTGGGGCGAGATCCCGAAGATCGAGCGTGCTGGGATGGACGGGTCGCTGCGCTCTGTCATCGTGGAAACGGAGATCTACTGGCCCAACGGCCTGACCCTCGACTACCAGCAGCAGCAGCTCTACTGGGCCGACGCCAAGTTCAACTGCATACACCGCTCCAACCTGGACGGCTCCAGCAGGTCAGAACACCTCCGTCACCAGCGCACGTGTGTGTGTGTGTGTGTGTGTGTGTGTCCCTCTGCTGACCTATGTGTGTGTGTGTGTGTGTGTGTGTGTGTGTGTGTGTGTGTGTGTCTCTGCTGACCTATGTGTGTGTGTGTACCCCTCTGCTGACCTATGTGTGTGTGTGTGTGTGTGTGTGTCTCTGCTGACCTATGTGTGTGTGTGTGTGTGTGTGTGTGTGTGTCCCTCTGCTGACCTGTGTGTGTGTGTGTGTGTGTGTGTGTGTGTGTCTCTGCTGACCTATGTGTGTGTGTGTGTGTGTGTGTGTGTCCCTCTGCTGACCTGTGTGTGTGTGTGTGTGTGTGTGTGTCCCTCTGCTGACCTATGTGTGTGTGTGTGTGTGTGTGTGTGTGTGTGTGTGTGTGTGTCCCTCTGCTGACCTATGTGTGTGTGTGTGTGTGTGTGTGTGTGTCCCTCTGCTGACCTATGTGTGTGTGTGTGTGTGTGTGTGTGTGTGTGTGTGTCCCTCTGCTGACCTATGTGTGTGTGTGTGTGTGTGTGTGTGTGTGTGTCTCTGCTGACCTATGTGTGTGTGTGTGTGTGTGTGTGTGTCCCTCTGCTGACCTATGTGTGTGTGTGTGTCTCTGTCTCTGCTGACCTGTGTGTGTGTGTGTGTGTGTGTGTGTGTGTGTGTGTGTGTGTGTTCAGGGAGGTGGTGGTGAAGGGCTCTCTGCCGCACCCGTTTGCGCTGACGCTGTACGAGGACACACTCTTCTGGACGGACTGGAACACACACTCCATTCACTCGTGCCACAAACACACGGGCGAGAACAGCCGCGAGGTACACTCCAACATCTTCTCCCCGATGGACATCCACGTCTACAGCCAGCAGCGCCAGCCCATGGGTAAGAGGCTCCGCATCCCATAATGATAGTCAGTGACGCGGCCCAAACCTGGACTCAGTGGTTCGGAGGGGAGAGGGCAGTACAGCTGTGTCTCAGAGCAGAGGCTGCATGTGAAGCTGCAGCTTGGCTGTAGGGGTTAAGCAGGCAATAAGGGGAAGAGTCCGGCTGTGGTTCTGGAGTGAGATCTGATGTTCAGTAGTCATGTCAGAGCAGACTATCATCTCACACTCACGGCAGGAGTCAGATGAGGAGTCTGAAGCCTGCTCTGTACTCGACGCGTCCGCTAGTTGGCTCGAGTGTGTGTCGTCATCGCTGTGTTTGCGGAGGTTTGCTTTGTGTGTGTGTGTGTGTGTGTGTGTGTGACATGATCTGGGCTGGCGGAGCGCATGGTTTCTCTGAGCGGAGTGAGCAGTGCACACGGCGCTGAAATCTTGGTTTTACAGAGTTAGCCTACAATGAACGAATATTACGACTACAAACAATACTTCCGCCCCTGTGACATCACGAATGTTCGTTATTGCGCACACACACTGAGCAGGTAAGGGGCGTGGCCAGAGGCGCTGTATCGGTATAGCAGATGAAGCTAAAAATGCGTCTAAACACAGCTGCTTGCACAGAGCATCGCCTGTTTCTGTATTTGGGCTTATAAAGGACACGACACAGAGACAGAAGTGCTCACAGCTCAATATTAATCATCTTCCAGAGAATTATAAAACACACAGCAAGCGTGATCTGACCAAACAGCCCCACAATCTCTCCCAGTTCAGTGCTGAATTCGGCTGAAATCTCCTCAGCAGAAGCTGTCAGGTACATCAGTGAGTGTCTTTATCAGTTAGTATTGATCATGACATGTTCAGTGTCTAGCGGGAACAGTGTGCTGTAGCAACGATGGAAACAATGCGAAATGCTGCTTTGCGGGCAAACGATTTAACTACAAACTCACATTAATCAGCCAAACTGCTGTAAACACACACACACACACACACACACACACACACACACTCACACACACACAGATGCACACGCAAACGCTGTTAAAGGAGCCGCACCCCATTTTCATTTGTTACAGACACATGTCAGATGTTATTATAGAGAGCAGGCAGGAGGTTGACTGAGGTTTACACAGCAGAAAAGCGTGTGCTTGTCCGGGCGTGACGTGGAGCCGATTCGCCAATCGCAGCACATTATAACGATGACCAATCACAGTCACTGTGTATAATCAAAGTGAGATGTATGAAAAAATAACAGCATTTCCTTCAAGTGAACCATGAGCACACATTGCTTTGCATCTTATAAACACAACCAAGCCTTAAAATGACATTGTGGACCAGCCCTTTAGGATGTTTGGGTAAAACCTGAGGGATGCGTTCAAGCCAAGAGAGGCAGAAGAAGAGAGCCAGTACACAATCTGTGTTCCAGCAGTCACAGCTTTAACACTGACGCACATATTACAGTCTAATGTAAACTATTTAATACTAAAATACTCATTACTGGTATCTGGAGGGAATATTTGATCCTCAGTGTACTGATGCCGGCCTCTCGGCCAGGGCCAGAGCGAGCTGAACTGCTGCTCTAGGCAGAGGACGATCACGCCGCCCTCAACCCCAATGTGAAAACGCAAGTGACCGGTTATGAAAATGAAGTGAGGTGTCGCAGACATCTATTCTGCCGCCCTATGCGCGGATATAACTGAGGACGCGGGTGGTAAGGGAGGTGTCGCGGTCGCTGCCCTCTCTATACTGCGGCGCTAGGTGGCTGCCTCAGTCGCCTCTATGGACGCTCCGGCTCTGCTCTCGGCTTTAGTGGTGATGATGGTCAGTCATGTGTGAGCAGTGCAGCGGGCTACATCAGCAGTAATCATCTGTATGTTTAGTAAGAGTGCCGTCTGTTGCTTTTCTTCTTGTCATGATATCTGTCGAGCTGTCCGTGTTCTGCCATCAGTGATACTCCACTTTAACAGGTAGAGCGGTCTGAGATATGGACAGCAGCAGCAGATGCGGCACACTTTCATTAACGCTGGTGAATGGGTTTACAAGTCCTTAATCATTCAAATAATCACAATAATTAGTTTCTAATACTGAATGATGTTAATGATGTGGTGTGGTTCCGGAAACGTCCTACTTCTCTGTTTTTGATTTTGAAGAGCATCACAGCGGCGAACACAGAGAGTAAACACCTCGTCTGCTGACCCTAACCCTAAACTATACAGCCGCCACACAGACCGCTTCATCAACGTGTCTTCTCATGTGTGTGTGTGTGTGTGTGTGTGTGTGTGTGTGTGTGTGTGTGTGTGTGTGTGTCAGACGTGGCGAGCCCCTGCTCTGTGAGGAATGGAGGATGTTCTCATCTGTGTTTGCTGTCTCCGGCCAAACCCTACTATCAGTGCGCCTGTCCAACCGGCGTACAGCTGCTGGAGGACCACAAGAGCTGCAGAGACGGTGAGATACACACACACGCACACACACACGCACGCACGCACGCATGCACGCACACACACACGCTGCTCTTCTGTCAGGGGCTGATGACTGTTTTATACCCTAAACACACCTGCACAATGCTTCCTGTACTGATGTTTGTGTCGTGCGGTGTGTGTGTGTGTGTGTGTGTGTGTGTGTGTGAGACAGCAGTACACAGCAAAGGATTATGGGTAACTCTATGAACACCACAACAACTGATCAGACACGGGACACACTGCAGTCTACACACTGCTGGACTCATGATGGACGACTGCATCAGTTCAGATCTATCCTACTGATTGAGAGAGTGTGTGTGCGTGTGTGTGTGTGTGTGTGTGTGTGTGTGTGTGTGTTTTCGATCATCCGTCATCTTGCATTATTCTCTCTCTGGTTGCCGTGGAGGGTTACCATCCGGTGGTTGCCATGGTAGCGTGTGATCCTCCAATGTGAGCGCGTGTGTGTGTATGTCTGTGCGTGCGCGTGTGTGTGTGTGTGTGCGGTGAGTGATTGCGGCTGCTGGGAACGCTCTGCACTAGTTGAATGGCTCGGGCTGAAAGAGACTCATTTGTAAGGGTCTTTGTGTGCGTCCCTCCCCCTCTGAATGAACACCGCAGCACGGCCTGATGGGAGATCTGTGTGTTCCGCGGCCTCCATTCATTCATTCCCTGTGTGTGTGTGTGTGTGTGTGTGTGTGTGTGTGTGTGTGTGTGTGTGTGTGTGTGAGAGAGTATTGATCTCCACACTGTGCTGGTTTGAGCATTATACAGTTTCTATATCCTCTCTAGTAAAGCAGCACATCTACAGGCCGCTGAACATGGCAGACGACACTCTCTGAGCTGCATGGCGCTGCTGGACTCTACAGGCTGCAGTGTTTGAGTGTTGGTCATGGCACTGAAGTGTGGACTGAGTAAAGTCATCATCCTGCAGGTTTGAGCAGACTCCACTAAACCGTCTGAGGCCAGCTTTACTGTATAATCCCTCACTAACTCCCTCACACAAGATCAGATTTGGATCAGAACCAGCAGGCCAGTACCCGATCCAGCAACAATATGCAGCATCAAACCCATATCTGATCCTGCTATCAGGGTCAGTGCAGCCCTAGTGTGTGTGTGTGTGTGTGTGTGTGTGTGTGTTGTGCACTGAAGAATGGTGAACTGATCCCCTTCACAGCCAATCACTGTCATTTCCACAACACAACAGCCAATCAGCGGTGTTGACCGCACTAAACGCTGCTCGTGTGTGTGTGTGTGTGTGTGTGTGTGTGTGTGTGTGTGTGTGTGTGTGTGTGGACGGGATGTTTTTAAATGTTCAGTACCGCTGCATACAGCACAGTGAGGGTCCGTGAGGTGGTGTTGATCAGTCCTGTATTCTGGTTCCTCCTGCAGGCCCGTCTCAGCTCCTCCTGCTAGCGCGCCGCACAGACCTGCGCCGGATCTCTCTGGACACGCCGGACTTCACTGATATCGTGCTGCAGGCCGAGGACATCCGGCACGCCATCGCCATCGACTACGACCCGGTGGAGGGACACATCTACTGGACGGACGACGAGGTGCGCGCCATCCGCAGGTCCCTCCTGGACGGCAGCGACGCTCAGCTGGTGGTGACCTCGCAGGTGAACCACCCGGACGGCATCGCCGTGGACTGGATCGCACGAAACCTCTACTGGACCGACACCGGCACGGACCGCATCGAGGTGACCCGACTGAACGGCACCATGAGGAAGATCCTGATCTCAGAGGATCTGGACGAGCCCAGAGCCATCGTGCTGGACCCCGTCGCCGGGTGAGACGCGCTTATTTCAGAAAGCCTGCAGTACAGGGCCCGTCCTCTAGGGGCAGAGTTCAGCAGCACACTCCTGTTCTAGCATCAGCATTGCATTATTAAAGTGTGTTCAGTATTATGAGACACCAGTGTTCTGCTCAGAGCCAGGACAATCAGCCGAGTCACGACAGCACAGCGCAGTACTCTGTACACAAGCGGATCAGCATGTGTTTTACACTAAACGCTGCTGTTATTCCAGCCGAACTGTAAGATCAGTGCGAATATCAGAGCTGGTGTGAGCTGAGAGAGCCCAGAGGAACACCACACTGCAGGAGGACAGGAGGAGTGCAGTGTCTTCAGCAGCTGATGGTGTGTGTGTGTGTGTGTGTGTGTGTGTGTCGCAGATACATGTACTGGACAGACTGGGGCGAGGTGCCGAAGATCGAGCGGGCGGCTCTGGACGGGTCGCAGCGGATGGTGATGGTCAACACTTCTCTGGGCTGGCCCAACGGCCTGGCGCTCGACTACAGCGAGAGGAAGATCTACTGGGGGGACGCCAAGACCGACGTCATCGAGGTCAGATCTCACACACACACACACACACACACACACACACACACAGCAGAGACGTGTCTTGCAGCTCGTATAAAGGCTCAGAATGGCTCTCCTTCAAGTGTCCTGACACGGCGCTGATGAGCAGGTGTGTGTTGTCCTGCAGGTGATGGAGATGGACGGTTCGGGCCGGCGGGTTCTGCTGGAGGATAACCTGCCGCATGTGTTCGGCTTCACGCTGCTGGGAGACTACATCTACTGGACGGACTGGCAGCGGCGCAGCATCGAGCGCGTGCACAAGCGCAGCACCGAGCGGGAGGTCATCATCGACCAGCTGCCCGACCTCATGGGCATCAAGGCCACGTTCGTCCACCAGACCTTCGGTAAGCTAATGCTAATGCTAATCCGCTACAGCGCATTACTGCATCACTCCACCTGTATTTGGAAAAGCCTCATTTCACGAGTCTCCCAGAGTTCAATGACTTCAGCCGGTCTCTTGTTTTAGCTTAGCTTAGCATAATGAGTAGAATCAGATTAGACCATTAGCATTTCATTTAAAGAGTTATTCATTCATATGTATAAGATGTGTTCTCTAGGCAAATATTAACAGGAACTATACTAAATACATAATAAAACATGTCGCAGCTGCACCAGGCGGAGGGATATTACACAGCAAAGGAGAACCGGCTACTTTTAGAGCGCTCCTGTTCTGTCAGATAACACAACAGATTTAGCATGATTGGATGTGTCAAACAAACCCTCTCCATTCAGAGAACACCGCTAATAACAGCTAATATCCCTTTATGAATCAGCAGTCGCCACAGCGGAATGAACCGCCAACTATTCCAGCATATTTTATACACAGCGGATGCCCTTCCAGGCGTTTGCCATTCCCCTATAGCGCATGTGTTTGGACTGTGGGGGAAACCGGAGCACCCGGAGGAAACCCACACCAACACGGGGAGAACATGCAAACTCCACACAGAAACACCAACTGACCCAGCCGAGACTCAAACCAGAGACCTTTTATAAACCATTTTTAAAATACTTGATTGTGTGTGTGTGTGTGTGTGTGTGTGTGTGTGCGCAGGGGTGAACCCGTGTGCGTGGGCTAATGGCGGCTGCAGTCACCTGTGCCTGTACCGGCCTCAGGGTGTGTCGTGTGCGTGTCCTATCGGCCTGGAGCTGATGGCGGATCTCAGCACCTGCATCGTCCCCGAGGCCTTCCTGCTGTTTTCCCGCCACACCGACATCAGACGCATCTCCCTGGAGACCAACAACAACAACGTGGCCATCCCACTGACCGGCGTCAAGGAGGCGTCCGCCCTCGACTTCGACATCACCGACAACCGCATATACTGGACCGACATCACACTGAAGGTCAGCGCACGCGCACACACACACACACACACACACACACACACACACACACACACACACACACGCACACACACACGACAACCACATATACTGGACCGACATCACACTGAAGGTCAGCGCGCGCACGCGCACACACACACACACACACACACACACACACACACACACACACACACACACACACGACAACCACATATACTGGACCGACATCACACTGAAGGTCAGCGCACACACACACACACACACACACACACGACAACCGCATATACTGGACCGACATCACACTGAAGGTCAGCGCACACACACACACACACACACACAACTAAACCAACACACTGCACACACACACAGAATTCTGTTGTTTATTGTGTAGTGCAGCGTGTGTGTGTGCAGTGTGTTGGTTTAGTTGTGTGTGTGTGTGTGTGTGTGTGCTTGTGTGTGTGCTCGTGTGTGTGTGTGTGTGTGTGTTGTTGATTGTGCAGTGTGTTGGTTTAGTTGTGTGTGTGTGTGTGTGTGTGTGTGTTGTTGATTGTGCAGTGTGTTGGTTTAGTTGTGTGTGTGTGTGTGTGTGTGTGTGTGTGTTGTTGATTGTGCAGTGTGTTGGTTTAGTTGTGTGTGTGTGTGTGTGTGTGTGTGTGTGTGTGTGTGGTGTTGTTGATTGTGCAGTGTGTTGGTTTAGTTGTGTGTGTGTGTGTGTGTGTGTGTGTGTGTGTTGTTGATTGTGCAGTTGTGTGTTTCAGACGATCAGTCGGGCCTTCATGAACGGCAGCTCTCTGGAGCATGTGGTGGAGTTCGGGCTGGATTACCCAGAAGGCATGGCGGTGGACTGGCTGGGCAAGAACCTGTACTGGGCTGACACGGGCACCAACCGCATCGAGGTGGCCAAGCTGGACGGGCAGCACCGGCAGGTGCTGGTGTGGAAGGATCTGGACAGCCCCCGCGCACTCGCCCTCGACCCCGCTGAAGGGTACGACTGACTCTGTGTGTGTGTGTGTGTGTGTGTGTGTGTGTGTGTGTGTGTGTGTGTGTATATGTGTGTGTGTGTGTGTGTGTGTGTGTGTGTGCTACTATTACTATATATAATAAAAGGTCTAATATCAGTGTGTGTGTGTGTGTGTGTGGCGTAGGTTCATGTACTGGACAGAGTGGGGCGGGCGGCCCAAGATAGACCGTGCAGCGATGGACGGGTCGGGCCGCATCACTCTGGTGCCGAACGTGGGCCGAGCGAACGGACTGACCATCGATTACGCTGAGCGACGGCTCTACTGGACTGACCTCGACACCACACTCATAGAGTCCTCCAACATGCTGGGTAACACACACGCACACACACACACACACACACACACACACACACACACACACACACACACACTCACTCATTGAATGTGTGCTGTCCCTGTGTTCAGTGTGATATTAGCATCTCAGCTTTATAATAAACACAACGCTGGATAATGAGTGTGTGTGTGTGTGCGCGTGTGTCTGCGTGTGTGTGTATGTGTGTGTGCAGGTCTGGAGCGCGAGGTGATCGCGGATGATCTCCCGCACCCGTTCGGCCTGACGCAGTATCAGGACTACATCTACTGGACGGACTGGAGCCAGCGCAGCATCGAGCGCGCCAACAAGACCAGCGGGCAGAACCGCACCGTCATTCAGGGCCACCTGGACTACGTGATGGACATCCTGGTGTTCCACTCGTCCCGGCAGAGCGGCTGGAACGCCTGCGCCGCCACCAACGGCCACTGCTCACACCTGTGCCTCGCCGTACCTGTGTGCAGCTTCACCTGCGGCTGCCCCGCCCACTACTCCCTCAACACCGACAACAAGACCTGCAGCGGTGAGTGTGTGTGTGTGTGTGTGTGTGTGTGTGCCCCGCCCACTACTGCATCAACACTGACGTCACACACTCATTGGCCTCAGTGTTGCTGGTGCAGCAGAGGGGCGGGGCTCTGGCTCGCTGTGGTTGGGTTGTGTGTGTGTTCTGGTTCTCCTACATGACTGATCAACACTGTCCTGATGGGGAGCGCAGCTGAACTCATCACTGGTTTGTTTGGGCCGACACTAAACGACAGGGTTGTGTGTGTACACCATCATTTATCCCTGTGTGTGTGTGTGTGTTTCAGCGCCGACGTCGTTCCTGCTGTTCAGCCAGAAGACGGCTATTAACCGCATGGTGATGGACGAGCTGCAGAGCCCCGACATCATCCTGCCCATCCACAGCCTGCGGAACGTGCGCGCCATCGACTACGACCCGCTGGACCGGCACCTGTACTGGATCGACGCCAAGCAGAATGTGATCCGCCGAGCACAGGAGGACGGGAACCAGGTGAACACACACACACACACACACACACACACACACACACACACACACACACACACACACACACACACACACACACACACACACACACACACACTGCTGCTCTGGGTCTGACCATGGCTATTGTCATCATATGAGTCCTCGGGTTGGGCATTTGATATTAGGTTAGACTTTCTGATATGGAGCAGCGCCACCGTGTGTGTGCACATGACCTGAGTGTGTGTGTGTGTGTGTGTGTTTCTGCAGAGTGTGACGGTGGTGTCCGGCGCTGTTGGCGGCTCAAACCTCGGCCTGCAGCCGTACGACCTGAGCATCGACATCTACAGCCGCTTCATCTACTGGACCAGCGAGCTCACCAACGTGATCAACGTGACGCGCACAGACGGCTCGCGGGTCGGCGTGGTGCTGCGCGGAGAACACGACAAACCCCGCGCCATCGCTGTCAACCCTGAGCGCGGGTGAGCGACGCTTTAGCATTCAGTGTACCGATGAACACTCATGATGACAACATGCCATGATGGGGATAATCAGTCTGTGCGCTCAGTGTGAGCCGCTCTACACACACACACACACACACACACACACACACACACACAATGCAGTTGTTTAGATTGCAACTGTGCGGTTTATTTATAAGATAATGCCTATTTCAAACATTTACAGTTTCTGAGAGCGCTGGCCATTAACCAGCCATAGTGTAGAGCAGCGGTGACCAACCCTGTTGCTGGAGAGCCGCCATCCTGCAGATCAAACACACCTGCCTGTAATGATCACCTGGTGTTCAGGTCTTGATTAATTGGTTCAGGTGTGTTTGATATGGGGAGCAGCTGAAATCTGCAGGAAGGTGTTTCTCCAGGAGCAGCGCTGGTCACCCCTGCTGTAGAGCAAACACAACTGATGTTTTCATCCACTAGATGGCGACAGAACTGCATAATTAGCCCTTACACTTAGATTATAACAGTCTGATCTCTATACAGCAGATCAGATCAATATTAAACTGGTCAGCTCACCTGCCAACACTCCTTTCAGACCAAACATCCCGTTTTTATTCCTCCTGGAAAACTCTGGTAATTTCCTGTAACTGCTTTCACAATAAATACCCTGATTACCCTAGTGAAGCCTTTACATGTCACTGTGAGCTGAACACTAGTGTCTTGAAGAATATCTAGTCTAATATTCTGTGCATCATCATGGAGAAGAGGAACACATCAGCTGTTCACACTGTCATGATCAGGGGTAATCTGCTCTCCGCTAGTCAGAGATTGGGGAAATGAACAGGGGGTGAGTAGCTCTGCCCGCAGCTGTGTGCTGATGTGTTGACGGTGCGGTTCTGGACTGTGTGTGTTTGTCTGATGAACACAGGTCTTCATCATGGTGATGCTGTGGGGGGAGCGCTGGTCAGTGCGTGTTGAGCGGTGTGTGTGTGTGTGACGGTGTGTTGCGTGTCGTCCGCAGGTACATGTACTTCAGTAATCTGCAGGAGCGCTCCCCGAAGATCGAGCGCTGTGCTCTGGACGGGACGGAGCGTGAGGTGCTGTTCTTCAGTAATCTGGGCCGGCCGGTGGCTCTGGCTGTGGATAATGAGCTGGGCAAACTCTTCTGGGTGGACATGGACCTGCGGCGCATCGAGAGCAGCGACCTGTCCGGTGAGGTCAAAGGTCACACTGATGATGATGATGATGATGAGGGTTCAGGGGTGGCACAGGGCTCGAGGAGTTTCTGCTGTTCCACATAGTTGATCAGTCATGATGTTCGTCATCTGCTGTCTGTCTCATCCTCCGCATGTGCTCGTGTGCTGCTCTCGCTAGTCTCTCCTCCTCTCTCCTCCTCTCTCTCCTCCTCTCGCTAGTCTCTCCTCCTCTCTCCTCCTCTCTCTCCTCCTCTCGCTAGTCTCTCCTCCTCTCTCTCCTCCTCTCTCTCCTCCTCTCGCTAGTCTCTCCTCCTCTCTCTCCTCCTCTCTCTCCTCCTCTCGCTAGTCTCTCCTCCTCTCTCTCCTCCTCTCTCTCCTCCTCTCGCTCAGCTCTGCTCGGGATTCTGATTTACATGCTTAGCCCCGCCTCTGACCACCCGTATCTCCGCCCCTTTCTGCCTAGGAGCCAATCGGATTGTGATCGAGGACTCCAACATCCTGCAGCCGGTGGGCTTGACGGTGTTCGGGAACTTCCTGTACTGGATCGACCGGCAGCAGCAGATGATCGAGAGGATCCACAAGGTGACGAGAGAGGGACGAACCAAAATACAGGCGCGCATCGCCTCACTGAGCGACATCCACGCCGTCCACCAGCTGGACATGCAGGAGTACAGTGAGTCTGAGTGTGTGTGAGTGTGTCTGTCTGTGTGTGTGTGTGTGTCTGTCTGTGTGTGTGTGTGTGTGTGTGTGTGTGTGTGTGTGTGTGTGTGTGTGTGTGACGGGAATCTCAACAGTAAAGTATAAATGTTCAAGTATGTTGCGAGTGCTCTTTACGGTAATGACGTGTGTGTGTGTGTGTGCGCACAGGTAAACACCCCTGCACGTCTGATAACGGCGGCTGCACACACATCTGCATCGTGAAAGGAGACGGAACCACACGCTGCTCCTGCCCCATTCACCTGGTGCTGCTGCAGGACGAGCTCTCGTGCGGAGGTACACACACACACACACACACACACACACACACACACACACACACACACACACACACACACACACACACACACACTAAAAGAGTGTATTCATGTACAGATTCACTGCTCATCTGCAGGATAACTCTGTCTGATCTCTGCTGATGATGACGGTGTGTGTGTGTGTGTGTGTGTGTGTGTGCGTGTGTGTGTGTGTCCTCAGAGCCGCCCACGTGTTCTCCAGAGCAGTTCTCGTGTGTGTCGGGTGAGGTGGACTGTATCCCGCAGGCGTGGCGCTGTGACGGGTTTGCGGAGTGTGATGACAGCAGTGATGAGCGGGACTGTCCTGTCTGCTCCAGCCGGGAGTTCCAGTGTGACAGCCGGCAGTGTGTGGACGCGGCGCTGCGCTGCAACGGAGAGATCAACTGCCAGGACCGCTCCGACGAGAACAAGTGTGAAGGTGTGTCTGTGTGTGTGTGTGTGTGTGTGTGTGTGTGTGTGTGTGTGTATATATTCTCATTACTGTTGAACATGTCTGTAGCTCTGCGCTGGCACAGGGTTCAGGCGTCTGACATCACTAAAAACACAAACCTGATCAGACATCTGTCCTGTGAACAGTGAATCGGTTATCAGCTCATGCCTAGTCTGACTCTTCACCTCTGTCTGTCTGTAGTTCTGTGCCCTGCGGATCAGTTCACCTGCTCAAACGGACAGTGCATCGGCCGACACAAGAAATGTGACAACAACATGGACTGCACAGACAACTCAGACGAGATCGGCTGCTGTAAGAGCTTGATGAAGCACACAGACACTACCTCAGCGGTGTCCAAACCCAGTCCTGGAGGAGCGCTGCCCAGCGAAGTGTAGCTCCAGCCCTGATCAGACACCCCTGGGCTATAATCGAGCTCTTACTCTGCAGCTGAACTCTGCAGGACAGCGGCCCTCCAGGACTGAGTGTAGAAACACACTGTGTAGATACATCTGACAAAGCTCTGCCCAGAAACAGCAATGATCACTGCAGATGTGGTGTCACCGGGCGAGGCAGTGGCGCAGTAGGTAGTGCTGTCACCTCACAGCAAGAAGGTCGCTGGTTCGAGCCTCGGCTCAGTTGGTGTTTCTGTGTGGAGTTTGCATGTTCTCCCCGTGTTGGTGTGGGTTTCCTCCGGGTGCTCCGGTTTCCCCCACAGTCCAAACACATGCGCTATAGGGGAACTGAGTAGGCTAAATTGTGCGTAGTGTATGAGTGTGTGTGTGGATGTTTCCCAGAGATGGGTTGCAGCTGGAAAGGCGTCCGCTGCATAAAACCTTGCTGGATAAGTTGGCGGTTCATTCCGCTGTGGCGACCCCAGATTAATAAAGGGACTAAGCTGACAAGAAAATGAATGAATGAATGGTTTAACCCTTGTGTGCTGGACGGAGCGACTCTCCTGTGGTGATGCTGGTGCCGGTTCTGACCCATTCACTCATCATATAGAGAACGCTGCAGTACTGACTCATGCTGGTGTCCCTGCTGGGATTAAGGGGGACAGTGTGAGTTCTCCTGCTGATGATCAGCCTGTGCTGGCGAGTTTCTGTCTCCGTCTGTAAGCCAGACTCTGTCGCTGATGATCAGCTGGAGAACTGGACTCTGGTCCTCCTCATGTCAGTGAGTGCAGCAGTGGATGTGCTGGGGTGAGTGTGTGGTTATAATGGGGGTCAGTGGGCAGATCATCAGCACAGGAGAGTCCGGCTGAACACTGTGTGTTGATCATCTCCTCTAAATGTGTGTGTGAGAGTCAGATCAGTCAGCAGAATCCTGAAACACAGAGAGACACATGAGGACTCCACATCAACCCAGAGTGATGGAGATCACCCAGCAGGGTTACCACAGTGATGAGTGTGATGATGCGTGTTTATGATGATGGTGCTCTGACGTGTGTGTGTGTGTGTGTGTGTGTGTGTGTTCAGATGCGACAGAGGAGCCGTCGTTTGCTCCCACTAACACCATCGGCTCAATCGTGGGTGTGGTGATGGTGCTGTTCGTGGTCGGCGCGGTGTATTTCGTGTGCCAGCGCGTGCTCTGCCCGCAGATGAAGGACGACGCCGACACCATGACCAATGACTTCGTGGTTCACGGACCGCCGCCGGTGCCGCTGGGATACGTCCCACACCCCGCATCCCTGAGCGGATCACTGCCAGGTGGAGCTCCAACAACACTCACACTGACGAGAAGCGTGTGTGTGTGTGTGTGAGATACTAGTGTGTGTGTGAGATACTAGTGTGTGTGTGAGATGCTTGTGTGTGTGTGTGTGTGTAAGATGCTTGTGTGTGTGTGAGATACTAGTGTGTGTGTGTGTGTGAGATACTAGTGTGTGTGTGTGTGTGTGTGTGTGTGTGTGAGATTAATATGATTATTTCTGAGTGTTTTATTGTTATTTGTGTGTGTTCATGAACAATAAACATGAATAATTAAAGTGTGTGTGTGTTTGTGTGTGTGTGTGTGTGTGTGTGTGTTCAGGCATGTCCAGAGGGAAGTCAGTCATGGGCTCGCTGAGCATCATGGGAGGCAGCAGTGGACCACCGTACGACCGCGCTCATGTGACCGGAGCCTCGTCCAGCAGCTCGTCCAGCACTAAAGGAGCATATTTCCCTCCGGTACACACACACACACACACACACACACACACACACACACACACACACACACACACAGCTGTTTCAGTACTTCTGCCAGAGCTGTTACTGTGCCCGTGATGTCCCCCTTCCACATTAAGGCTGATTTGCCTCAAGTGCCCGTGTGTGTGTGTGTGTGTGTGTGTGTGTGTGTGTGTGTGCTCCGATGCAGCCTGCGCATGCTCACACAGCCCTCGCCGTGGCTGATGATGCTCAGAAATATAAGTACATATCGCAACGACATCACAAGCTGTGTGTCTGTGAGGAGAGTGGGCCTGATGGCGTGAGTGTGTATGAGTGTGTACGAGTGTGTATGAGTGTGCAGGGCTCGAAATTGACTTTTTTACTTGGTAGCACCGGTGCTCCCAACTTCAAATATTTAGGAGCACCAGAAAAAATTTAGGAGCACCACCAAAAATGAATGAGCACCGCTGCAAATTGTTTTTTAAGGGATTTATTGTATTTTAAAACAACATCAATAGGACTGACAAAAACCAGAAACAGCTATCTAACTAATGCTGCGAAGACTTTGATATTTGTGTGCAATAATTCCAAAATGAATGTCTAATAATTAGGCCATAGAATATTAATGATGATGAAAATGACAATAATAGTAACAATGAATAACATTTCTCATTATGATGCTGCCTTGAATGTGCATGAATGTAGGTTATCTGCTATAAAAAGTCTGTTACTTTATGAAAAATAATTGTATAGTTTGCATCAAACCAAAATGAAGCATTGCAGTAAGAAATATTTATTTTGTGCTGCTGTTTTTATATGCATGTCAATTTAATAAATAATATTTCTGCTACAAAACAAACAAAAGATTATAATAAATCATTCAATTCAATGATGAAAGCTGCAAAGCAGTCATCAGTAAATAAATAAAAAAATAATATACACCTCAAACAAGAATAGACAAAAGAAAGTAAGTAAAGTCTCACTTCTATCACTCTTTAAAAGTTTTGGTTTCAGTTTGTGTCAATTTAAAGGTTCAGTCTGAGCTGATCTTCATTTTTCTGTGTTAGTGGAAAAGCAGGCGAGTCAGCCGACCCAATTTATGAGCAGGCAGAGCAGGATTCTTGCGCTAACCTTCGGCGCAATACCGGTCTTTGTTATGAGCCGCAGTTTCAGTGTAAACTTAGTAAAGGCGAGCTTCTTTGGCGATGATATGTACAGTATTAGATTTGACTTTTAGCGGACATTTGCGCTGAACACGCAGTGAACGGAACGCATCGAGATTCGGGCACCTTCTCCAAGAAGCGCATACTCGATTGATCTCAGCTGGCGGATCAATATTCACCACGTGACGTGTCATGATCGCTCTCATCTGCGCCTCAACTTTAGGTGGGGTTTGCAAACCTGTGCGCTTTAAGTTTTCAATATTCAGCCATTTGCATTTCCCGTGGTCATAAAAGCTCCTTCCCTGTCATCTGACAGCGGAATACCTTGAGTGATTGACAGCTAATATGAACCAATATAGCGGCAGAGAAGAGCGATTCAGCACGTTTTTACAAAAAATCAAAACAGGTCGCACTACAACTATTATCTGCAGTCGCACTAATGCTCCATATATATTATGAGGTCGCATAGATTAATTTTCGGGTGCATATGTGACCAAAATGGTCGCAATTTCGAGCCCTGGTGTGTACGAGTGTGTACGAGTGTGTACGAGTGTGTACGAGTGTGTACGAGTGTGTACGAGTGTGTACGAGTGTGTACGAGTGTGTACGAGTGTGTACGAGTGTGTATGAGTGTGGAGTCTGGTGAAGGAGCTGCAGATGGACACTGGTGTTCTGTGTTCACCTCAATCTCTTCATATTAATAGTCTGCATTACCAGAACAGATCATACTTTCAGTGTAATGCTGTCATGAAATATGATGACAGACATTCAAGACAGCTTACTTTAATACCTCAATAGAAGCTTTAAATGTAAATATGACGTCTCATGTGGGAACGGTCAGGATGAGCAGTGTGGTAATCTAATAGTTCTGCTGTTAATATAGCCCACTCTCGTGTCTGTTAATGCAGAATGAAGCGAGCGCATCGATGCCCGTTCTGGCCAATCACAGACGTTTCTGTTGAGCTCCTGAGCACCATGGCCAGTCAGCACATGCTGATCTGCTCTCTCATTGGCTGCGGCTCGTCACTACATCTGACCATGCGTGGGGTGGAGTCGGCCGACTGTTCTGGAATATTCAGCATGCTAGATTATTAAATTTACATCTGTGAGGTGTCGGTGACGCTTCAGCGAGCCTCTTAGATGCATTGTTCAGTAGTTCACACATAAACACTGCCGAGCGCTGAGCACCTGTAGATTTTCCCCAATCACAGCCGATCTGTCGGAGAGCAAGGTAACTTCCAAATCAGGCTCAATCGGGTTTAAATCCTGCAGTGTGAACTCAATGTTAGGCACCGTCTGACAGTGGGAATGGCCATGAGAGTGTCCTGACCTGATCTGACCGGACCTGCAGCACTCAGTGAAGCGGGCCTCTAGTGTTCAGGGATAGGGAAGGCGGTGTTATGGAGAAGTGTTCCTGCAGGTGGTTTGTCAGCTCCACTCAGCTGTGTGAGGCTCTCTCTATAACACACAGTGAGTTGATGATGTATGTGTAATGTCTCTGCTGTTCTGCAGATCCTGAACCCTCCTCCATCTCCAGCCACCGTCAGGTCTCAGTACACCATGGAGTTCGGCTACTCCTCCAACAGCCCGTCAACACACCGCTCCTACAGGTAACATGTCCTCTGCCCATCACGCGTTTAATGCTAAACCTCTGTATGCTAACATGCTAATGTGTGTGTTGTGCAGCTATCGGCCGTACAGTTACCGCCACTTCGCTCCTCCGACGACGCCGTGCAGCACGGATGTGTGCGACAGTGACTATACGCCGGGCCGCCGGGCTCCGCACGCATCCAGCGCCACTGCTGCTAAAGGCTACGCTAGCGACCTGAACTACGACTCGGAGCCGCTGCCGCCGCCGCCCACGCCGCGCAGCCAGTACCTGTCGGCGGAGGAGAACTGCGAGAGCTGCCCGCCGTCACCGTACACCGAGCGCAGCTACTCGCACCAGCTGTACCCGCCGCCGCCCTCGCCCTGCACAGACTCCTCCTGAGCCCCGCCCCCTGCGCGCCAGGCCCCGCCCCCACTGCCTCTGTACATATATATAAGTGACTGTGTCTCGCTGAAGGACAGCTGAGGGCTCTGGCGGCGCTGTACAGTAAGAGAAGAGCATATTTATATATTTCTATACAGTGTTGCCGCGGTTACCCACACGTGGACACTGATGAAGAGAGATTTATCAGACCCACACACACACACACACACGCACACGCTGCCTTAATCTGACTCACACGCGTGTGGTGTCCATGCCAAATAGTTCCTGAGCCGCGCGGCGGCGCCCCCTGCAGGCTCTACACTGTGACGCGGCGGCGCGCTTATTTTTATACTGTTTTATATGAGAGACGAGGAGGAGCCAATCAGCACACACCTCCCGCCCACCTGCTGGCGTAACACACAATCACGGCGGCGACTCGTGCCTGAGCGGTTACACACACACACACACACACACACACACACACACACACACACACACACACACACACACACACACACACACACACACACTCTTGCCGCCGTTTTCCACTTTTCTACATGAGTGCCAGAAGAGCTCTGCTATTTTTATACCGCACACTGTACATATCCTGTATTTATAAGCTATCAGAGGACGAGCAGCCGCGCACGTGTGTGTGTGTGTGTGTGTGTGTGTGTGTGTGTGTGTGTGTGTGTGTGTGTGTGTGTGTATGTGTGAGAGAGAGCTCCGGTCTAAGCTTTAGATTTCCCATAATGCATTGGTGTGTGTGTGTGTGTGTGTGTGTGTGTGTGTGTGTGTGTGTGTGTGTGTGTGTGTGTGTGTGTGTGTGTGTGTGTGTGTTTGTAGCACTTCTGGATCCTCTGAGTGTTCATAAAGGGAAACTCACCAGCACAGACCCCCCCCCCCCTCCCCCACATTACCCAGCATGCACCAGTCTTGCTCTGGGTGTTTGGTTACGCATGTCTGTGCCTTCACTTTATCACTAAACTTGTGTGTGCGTGTGTGTGTGTGTGTGTCAGTAACTGCTTCTCCAAATCTCCCGCTCTTTACTGGCCTGCTCTGCAAGGGCTTCTGGGTAATGCCATGCTCTGTGTTCCTGTGGTTCTGCTCACACCAGCGACTCATCTTCTGCACTTTACAGGAGCGGTGCATCCTCACTGTGTGTGTGTGTGTGTGTGTGTGTGTGTGTGCGTGCGTGTGTGTTAATCATCGTCTGCTCCTCATCAGTCTGCTTCTCCATGATGTCCAGTTGTTGTTAGTGTGTGTGTGTGTGTGTGTGTGTGTGTGTGTGTGTGTACAGCTCCTCGTCGCTCCTCCTCTGGTCTATAAGCTGTTGTAATGATTCAGATGATCTTGTTTTTGTTTTTTTAAATAAACTAAGTGAACTTTTCCTCCGTGTGTGTGTGTGTGTGTGTGTGTGTGCGTGCGTGTGTGTGCGTGCGTGATCATGTACAGTACTGTTGAGCTCTGATTAGTACAGTTGAGGATTAAAGCTGCTGTGTGTGAGTGTGTGTGTCTACTGAAGCATGACACCAGCATCATGTGTGTGCAGATATTCAGAAACATGCTCAGTGAACATTCACCTTTATCTGAAACACAGTCACATATTCATATGTGTGTTACTGAGCGTCTGTCTGTGTTTTGGTCTCTTTAACCCGCCCACTGCCAGTGTAGCCAATTATATTTCAGCGCCCGGGTTGCCTTGGTTTAATTATTCAGTCAGTCAGCTGTACTGTGTGTTCTCCAGATCTGAGCTGAACTCTGCTGTCAGTAGTGTGCTGATACATGTCAGACTCACATTATCAGCGGTCAACACTGAACACAGCACATGAGCTGAGCTGATCAGTGTTCTGCTGTGAGGAACTGTACATGTTTAATAGATATTCATTTGAGCTGTTGCTTTGGATTGAAACTCATTTTAATGTGGGACACGTTCCTTCTATTGAGTCTCGTTGGTTTTATTGACAACACTGTATAAATCAGCCTTAGGCTCCATAGTCAAGCTCACTTCTGTCAATCTGGCAACCCGTGTGTGTGTGTGTGTGTGTGTGTGTGTGTGTGTGTGTGTGTGTGTGTGTGTGTGTGTGTGTGTTCTGAAGCAGGAGTGAGGATCTAGCTCAACCACCGGGTGTCAAACACACACACTGCAGCTTTTAGATCAGCTGAGATGGAAAACACAACACTTTTTACCTCAAGATTGTAATGTAATACTTAATATATATATATATATATACACACACAAATATATATTACAGACAAGCACAGCTATCAGACCATGATAACCCTATTCATTAAACGTTCACCAACACGCTGTAGCTACACATCACCAACTCACAGCAAACTGAAGTGATGTAAGAGCTGCAGAATATTAGGCCAGAAGAGTGTGTGAGGATCCTTAAACCTGCAGATGTCAGAGGTGAAGCAGGAGATGCAGCAGACGCCTGATGATGAAGACACGCTCAATATCCAGACAACATGAGCACACAGCAGAAGCAGAGCACACATGAGGAGACGTGACGAGAGACAGCAGCAGACGGACACTGAGCAGACATGACGGACCGCAGGAGGAAGAGGAGCAGCTCCACCATCACATACATCACCTGTGCTCACGCTCGTGTGTACAGAAACACTCCACATGTGTCAGTCAGTGTGTGTGTGTGTGTGTGTGTGCGCGCGCTCACACTGTTAGAGTAGATCAGCAGACTCACATCCACAGCAGCTCTCTCCTGAACAGCTGATCTCCTCATCCTGTGTGCTCTGCAGAGCCGCTCTCCTCCTCCGGGTCTGCAGCAGTACTTTTGCTTTGTGCAGTTTAATTCACTAAAATCCCACAGATAAATGAAATAAGCAGCGCATCGCAGAGAGGACGAGGTGTTTAACCAGGAGTGCTAATCTCCGACTCGGTAATCTCTAATTTGCTGTGGTTTTGATGGAGACGCTGTGTGTGTGTGTGTGTGTGTGTGTGTGTGTGTGTGTGTGTGTGTGTGTGTGTGTGTGTGTGTTCAGAGAGTTTATTCTAATGAGCTCCATTTCTGATGTTAGGAGGATTAAATCAGTGTGAAGTGAAAAGCTCTCTCTTATTAATAATTATAACACCTTACATTCATATATTGCTGAAAGACGCTCTCAGCCATTCTGGACTAATATAACAGTTCAGTATTCAGCCATTATATATTTATACAACAGTTCTGTCTGGTTCTGGAGTCTGATTGGCTGATAGCCGTGATGTATTTAAGTAATATCAGCACCCGTACAGCCTCTTCACTCTTTGTGTATTACTCCGCCCACACACAGCCAGCACACACGACAGATCTACAGTGTAAAAGACGCACGCTCGGCTGTTCTACTGTCAGCTTATGATCAGAATCCAGCGCGGAAGAAAGTAGTTCCTCATACAAAAGGGTTTTTGAGACTCTCCATGTTTGATTTTGTTTTTATAGACACAATTATGCCGTCAAACTGTTGTATAAACGCAATATCACACTCATAGCAGTGCAATAAGGCTGTATATCAGCACTGGTGGAGGCACTGAGGCACTCAGCCTGCGGTCTCATGCCAACACACACCTCCCACCAGTGCCGATATACAGCCATGTTGCACTACAAGTGTGATATTGCTCATATATACACACACACACACACACATATATATATATATATATATATATATATATATATATATATATATATATATATATATAAAATACTGAAAATGTGATGAGGGGAGACAGAACTACAGCTGCTGATGCAGAGAGAGAGAGAGAGAGAGAGAGAGAGAGAGAGAGCTGCACAGTGTCTATAATGCTGGTAGAGTATACTGCTGTAAGCAGGGTCAGACTGGGACTGAAATTCAGCCCTGGCACTGCAGCCACACCAGCCCACATTCCCACACCGGCACAGCCCCGTTCACAGACACACACATTCACTACTACACTGCTGTCCTGATGGTGAAACTACATGAGCAGCAGCAGCATATATAATGGACATTTAAACATGTAATGTGTGTGACTGGAGCAAAAACAACCTGTTTATGACAAATTTATACACACAATTATTTTCCTTTCAGCTTAGTCCTTTTATTATTCTGGGATCACCACAGTGGAATGAACCGCCAACTGTACCAGCATGTTTAAGGCAGTGGATACACAGTTCTCCTATAGCACATGTTTGGACTTGAGGGAAAATGGAAGGAAACCCATGCAAACATGCAAACTCCACACAGAAATACCAACTGACCCAGCCAAGGCTCGAACCAGAGACCTTCTTGCAGTGAGGCGACAGTGCTGACCACTGCGCTGCTCCCTTTCGAGACCACTTCAGCTGATTTTATTCATTTGGCAGCGTCTGATTTTAGAGCAGATTTCTTTATTAGTTTTTCACCTTTCCTTTATCACGGTCCATCTCTGACAGTCAGCTTGTGTTGCACTTACTGGAGAGGGGTCTGGCTGCAGACTCGGTGCAGTGCAATCTGAGCTGCATCCAATGCTTTTTAATGGGCTCACCTAACCCCACCCCTAACCCCGCCTATCACAGTGACGTCACTCCATTTGAGTGCAGTGTGTCTGAGATTGCATCACTGAGTGATGCAGTCTCAGCTTGCATCATAAAGGCTGCAGCCAGACACTATTGACTGACTGTGTGTTTGAAATTCTCGCCAGATTTACATTACATCCACATAACCTCTGATTGGGTCAGTCCCTCTCGAAACCAGCCGGCCACTGCTAATTGGGCCAATGCTCAACATATCATCATCATCATCATCATCATCATCATCATCATCATCATATTCACATCTTGCAGGAGATAAAGCAGCCTGCATGTGCTGTAAACACACCACATATAAAACATAACATTTAACAGCATGCCGGCCCACATTTACAAAACAGTGGCCAGTCCACCGCTGGATGAAGGAACACAGACACTTGTCAACATGCACGGGTCACTTCCTCAACACACATACAGAGCTGGAGACGAGACCATTGACTGATTCTGGATCAGCTGTATTGGATCATTGTATATTTACATATGATATTCCACAGATATATGATTAATAATGCTGTAAATACATGTATTAAATGCAAAACAAAATCAAAGCATTCACAGGCACAATCACAGTCAAGGATTCAATAATAGCACGAATGTCCGCCATGTTTGTAGTTCTTTTCTCTCATGGCTGCCGCTGCAGTTCCGCGTTTGTCCACATGGCGGAGACAGCGCAGCGACCGACTTTTACATCTGATTAACTGACTTTATTAACACCTCTAATAGAAATATGAGAGAGAATGAGGAAGAGCTGATTAATATACGCGTCTGTCATTGTGTTTCCAGCTCATTCTAGAGCTAACAGGAGACTGAACACGAGTGTTTTAGGCATACCGACTCTCTGTGCACTGCCCTCACATCCTCCATCATGATCTGCATCTGACACGTCATGTTCTGAGCACATCAAGCGGGATTAAACTCCACTAATAATGCTACATGATCAATAGCACAGCTCATTTCCCCACTGTCCAACAGCATTCATGCACATCTAAAATAAAGGACAGATCTGGACGGACATGTCAGATGTGTGTGTGTGTGTGTGTGTGTGTGATTATTGCAGTTATTATAGTGTATTCTCTTTATGACTGTTTGATTGACAGCAGCTCAAAGCTGAGCACTCTGTGACGTCACCCTGGAGGCCGTGCTGCTGTTGCTTGGCAACACTGGAGATGTTGTTGCTAGATCAGGCACTGATGCGCAGTGCTGAGAAACACTCGTGTGTGTGTGTGTGTGTGTGTGTGTTCCTCTTACCTGTGTTAAGTCCTGCTCCAGCGCTCCTCCGTCAGTCTGCTCTCAGCTCGGTGTTCATCATCATCATCATCATCATCATCATCTGTGAGGCGCAGGCATGAGTTGGCAGACTGCAGATGACGGACATTCAGCAGAGCTCAGATTAACATGAACATCGGCCAATGACAATACACTACCATCTAATCAAACACACACACATTACTGTTAGTGTCTGGGGTGATAATCCGCTGTGTGTGTGTGTGTGTGTGTGTGTGTGTGTGTGTGTGTGTGTGTGTGTTTATGAAGGCAGTTCAGATCTCCTCATTGTAAAGCTCAGTCTTCAGATATGGTGTGTTTGTGTGTCTCTCCATGTGTTTATGGGCTGTTCGGGCCGTGTGTGAGGTGTGTAAATCTCTCACTGTGCTGGATCTGGACACACACACTTGCTCTCTCTGTGTGTGTGTGTGTGTGTGTTTGTTAGACACTGTATGCATTGACTCAGGCTGAAGTAAAGGAATTGAGGGTAAATACCTTCTCTAACCTCCTGCGGCTTGATAAGCAGCCTGTGAGTGTGCGGAAGCTCTGCTGCTGCTGGTGTTTATAAGCGCTCATGTCACGTGTGCTCCTTCAATCGTCTACACCTGCGCTCATTATGCCGATCATGAATATTCAAATCCCTTTAATCTGATTGGACGAACGTCCCTCTGGGAGCTCCACTACGTTCACTCGTTAATCCCGTCTACTTTTCTGTAGTATAATCATTTTAAATGTATTTCCCCTAATAAGTGTATTATTATAAGTGTTATAATCTATAATATCAGAGCAATTACCTTCACAACATCGCACACTTCATGAAGAGGCTCGTGACTCGCAGTCAAGTCTAGAGGGGATACAGCTGCAGCCGGAGGACAACCCGAGTTATTTACCTTATTATTACCGACAACACGCTGTATTCTAACATCACTGTGAAGGTTAGATCCTCATAAAATAAAATTTAATTGAGAACACTCAGTATAATTACTGTTGGGCGGCACTGTGTGCCTTAGTGGTGTCAGCAAGGTCACTGGTTCGAGTCCCGGCTGGGTCAGTTAGTGTTTTAAAACAGACGTACACAAATCAGAATTAATGAGTAATTTAGTAAATATCATAATTAATTATTGCTATTTTCCGGCTGCATCCCTCCTTAAATGGGGAATATTGTGGCTCTGTGATTGGTGGAAACGTCTGTGCTGCATTATGGGTAATGTAGTTTCCTCCACAAATTCGCTGTTCATCTGTGTTGGATAAATAAAATGAATGTGCTGAAATTATCCACAAAGATGGCTCTCGACAACAGAATAAACCTCCAACTAAAAGCCCAGCCCAACAGCAATCAGCTCCCCTGAGTAGAACACAAGATTTACCTGTGTAAACACACACCGAGCACATCACAGACACTCCTGCTCTTCATCATGTGGTAATGCTCATCACTCTATTATTCTCAGTATTATCTCTCCATGATAAGCTCTAAAGCAGACAGATCAAGCTGATCAAGTACCATTGGTGTTTTATTTCAGCAATCAATAACCTGCTACTGATCCACATCTGCAGAACGAGCACACACACACACACACACACACGCACGCACGCACGCACACACACACGGCTGTTGATCTCACACTCTGAACACGGCGGGTCATCATGGATTCAGAATACCTCAATGATCATATCCTCAGTAATGTGAGTGATTTCACAGCGTTAGTGTTCTATATCATCATCATCATCATCTGCTGATCAGTCTGAAGAGTCCTTATGGCACTCACACCGCTGACCCTCAGATGCAGAATAAGCACTGATCTCAGGCCAGCATGTCTCTCTAGAGTCTGAGCATCAGCACTGCTCTGAGTCCACAGTAAAGCACCAGTGGAGGAAACCAACAGTGTCTCAGAGCTGTGTGTGAACGGCGGACGGGTTCTGAATGAGGAGAGAGTCTCTGTGTGTGTGTGTGTGTGTGTGTGTGTGTGACTCCAGATCAACAGGACTTCCTGAGACCACAGCTCCTGTCGGTGCAGATCATCTCCCACAGGCGGCTGGTCTTGGTGTGCTTTGCTTCCTTCATTCTGAATTATTTTAGTTTATTTTAAGGAAATCTCCACTTCTGAAGCACAAACATAACCCGAACTTGACTTAATCACCATCATTTACGGTTTGTTTACATCTATATTCTGATGGTTTGTTTATATGAGGAAGTGTTCTGAGTCAGGCGACTCATCGGTGAACTGAGGCTTATCGATTACTTCTTACATTTTCAGAATGTATGGCGATCCTCTCTGCAATGGACATTAGTGTAACAGCAGATGGCGCTCCAGGCTAGAGTTAAACAGCAGAAAATGCTCTAGGCTAGTTTAAGAGGGCGCTCTATGATAGTTTCCAAACAGTACATGGTGTTTGTAGGCTAGCGTTTACCAGTACACTGTGTTTTGGGCTAATTTTAAAACAGCAGACGGCGCTCTAGGCTAGCGTTAAACAGCAGATGGTGCTGTATGTTAGTTTTGAAACAGCAGACGGCGCTCTAGGCTGGTTTTAAAGAGCAGAAAATGCTCTAGGCTAGTTTAAGAGGGTGCTTTAGGATAGTTTCGAAACAGTAGATAGCGTTTGTAGGCTAGCGTTTACCAGCAGGCGGTTTTTCGGCTAGTTGTGAAACAGCAGATGGTGCTCTATGCTAGTGTTTAACAGCAGATATCCTATATGCTATTTGTAAAACAGTAGATGGTGCTCTATGCTAACATTTTACAGCAGAGAGTGCTCTAGGTAAGCGTTTAACAGCCAATTGTGCTCTAGGTTAGTTTCGAAACAGTAGATGGTGCTCTTGGCTAGTTTAAGAGGGCGCTCTATGATAGTTTCCAAACAGTAGACGGCGTTTGTAGGCTAGCGTTTACCAGTAAATGGTGTCTTGGGCTAATTTTGAAACAGCAAATGGCGCTCTAGACTAGTGTTTAACAGCAGATGGTGCTCTATGTTAGTTTCGAAGCAGTAGATGGTGCTCTTTGCTAGTTTTTAACAGCAGATGGCGCTCTAGGCTAGCTTTAAACACCATAAAATGCTCTAGGCTAGTGTTTAAGAGCAGATGCCGCTCTATGCTAGTGTCGAAACAGTAGATGCCGCTCTAGGCTAGTGTTGAAACAGCAGATGGCGCTCTAGGCTAGTTTTGAACAGCAGAAAATGCTCTAGGCTAGTTTAGGAGGGTGCGCTATGATAGTTTCCAAACCAGTAGAAGATGCTCTAAGCTAGTGTTTACCAGCAGACGGCAGTCCAGGAGAGCGTTAATTAACTTTAACGTTAATAATAGTAATGACTATTTTAGGTATGGTGACTTTATGAGAGGCGTGTGCGAGGAACTGAAGGCTGTTTGTAATGCATACAGCGCCATCTGCTGGTGAAAAGGAAAATCTGAATCATTAAAGGCAGAATAGCGGTGCATCAGTGAGGGCTGCAGGACATATTCCTCCAGCATCCACCATGTGCACATCTGCAGCATCACAGCGCAGGACGCTCAGTGTGGATGATCAATGATCTGCAGAGGTTACCCATCAGCTGTCCGGTGAGTGATGATCCGCATGTGTTTACGGCCTGCAGCTGTGTGAGCGTCTCAGGCCAGTGTAAAGCGTTCAGGCTAATACATTACAGCACGCAGTAGCCAACATGTGGAGAGGATCAAAACCAACAGCAGCATCTGTCCGGCCCTCTGTGTCGATCCCCTGAAACGCTGACCTCTGCAGACTGTGAAGACTTACTCTACATCTGACTGTACAGCTGCTGTGTCTGAACAGCACGGCTAATAGACTGCTCTGTGCTCTACTGTGCTGATCCGTGTGCTGTATGGGGTGCAGATGCGCTCAGTCTACATCTATCATCAATCACTCTAGCATGATGAGTTCCTGAGGCGTTCATGTCATCAGGAGAAAATATAGTCAATGCGTATCGCAGAAGAATCAAACATCGATCGTCAGTTTCCTCCAGTATTGCGCGGCCCTACATTCAGAACATCTCCTGATGGGTTGAGAATCGAGTCTCCTGGATTCAGCACCGCAGCTGGGCTGGCGTCAGGACACTCCAGCTTCAGTCTGAACCAGAGACCAGCAGAGTTCTGCTGACGATGCACAGGGCAACCTTTGAGCAATGCAGCCGGGTCACTCTGGGGAATGATCAGCCAGGTGAGACTAATCAGGAATAATAATGGAAAAGTCACCAAGCAGCACTGCTCCAACAGTGTCCGTGTGTGTGATCAGCATGAGAGAGTGTTCCTCAGGAGACCTCTATGATCTCCATGCTGCCGCTGAAGCTGGTCTGGCCGGCTGCGGTGTCGTCTCTGGATCGGCTGTCAGTCCCGCCGTCCCCGAACTCCATCTGGCAGCTGCGGCGCTTCAGCTGTTTCTCGAAGCTGGATTCCTCGTGCCAGCTGCGGCGAGAGTCTCCTGTGTCCCCGCTGCGCTGCCGCCCGCGCCGCCGCACCGCCTCCAGTCCCACGGCGCAGCCGTACGGGGACCCACCAGGGCCGGGGTAGAGGTCAGGGGGCAGGAGCCAGCCACCGCTCACCGGCCCAAGCAGCATGTCTGAGTGCCAGCCCTTCAGCGCGCCGACCGGACGCGGAGACTCATCCACACTGCCGCTGCGCTGGAGCGCTGGCGTACCCCAGGGTCTCGCAGAACTGTCCTCAGCCCGCTCCTGATCCGGACTCTGCTCTGAAACCTCCTGCACCGGGGAGAACTGGCAGCCAGGTTTGTCCGCACTGATGGGAAACGCCCGCACAGATGCCGCCGGCTCGCCATACGACTGAATATCAAGAGAGAATGAGCGCTTGGGCCGGGTGTTCTCCTTCAGGTCCTCTCCGAGCGTGAGTCCGCAGAGCGCGCGGGCCAGCAGACGCTCCTCAGAGACGCCGCTCAGCACACAGGGCAGCGTCAGCGGCTCCAGCAGATCCGACACGCCGGGCTTGGGTTCGGCCGCTCGCTGCGGGTCACAGACACTCTTCAGATTCTTCTCGAAGTCCAGCAGCTGCCCGAGGAAGTTGAAGTTGGGAGAGATGGTCGGCCGCTTCTCCTTCACGAACCTGAGGAGATCAGATCACACGTCAACACACAATCAAGACTGAGGAGTCCTGCACTATTGGCATGCTAACCAGAGCTGCGCTGTGGAGGAGCGGGAGCAATACTCCTGACACCAGTTCACACACTCCAACACAGAACAGAAAGATCATTGACTGCGCTAATGAAGGCGAGCGGGCTGTGGAATCAGCCGGTCCGCTGAGTATCGCCTCCTCAGTTATACGTCACGTTAGAATCCTAAAGTTCAATAGTTTTTAAGACTTCTTAAAGATCGTCTCAGGATATTTCAGGAGCTCATCATGTTCTAATCAGTATCAAACCTTTAACTTGATGAACAGCTGTAGTTAAATAAATGAATGCAGCAACAGAACCTAGACAAGCTCAGAAGAAGCTAAGCTAGACAGAATAAATGACGTGGTTGTTTCAGGGCTTCAGCGCTGTTTAAACTCGTCTTTCTCCACCCAGGACTACACTAATGTTCATCTGCCCATTCAGCCGTGTGTTTCGCTCTGTGGTTTCACTACATGTGGAGAGCGGCACGTCACCTTCACGCTTTTGTTCCAAATTACGGGATGTCACCAGGACGGAGGAGCTTGGGCAGACGTGCCCTGGACTGAACCAAGCGTGTGTCTCGGTTGTTAATATGAGGAGGAAAATAAATATGTGTGTTTAATTGGAGTCTTAGGGTGCGTTCACATCTGTGGTTCGCTTCATTTGGTCTGGACCAAGAGCAATACATGATACAGTGCTGCATTTTCTGCCGTCTTCGGGCCGTTTTCACACCACACTGCTGGCTTTGGTCAGAACCAGTTGAAAAGAACCAAAATGCAGTCATGTGACACAATCCACATCTCTCATTGGCCAGATGCTGTTGCATATCCAGTTCCTAAACTGCTTATTGATTGGTCAGAATTCATGTGCGGGAAAATGCCAATGAACTCCGGCAGGTAAACAAACCGGCAGATACACGTCGCTTTTGACCATAAGGGGGCGACTGCACTGCTGACTGCATCCTGCTTTAGACAAACTCTACATATGGAGAATGAAGCGCGGCTGGAGGACAGTGTTTAATGCAT
>NC_141024.2:192500-207500 GCF_052040795.2 Danio rerio
CTTAAATTGTTAAACACTCAAATAAAAAGGCTCTTTGCTCTAAATAAGCCGGACTACATTTCCAACACATTATTACTGCACTCTAATGCATTGTGCAAGTAAATGGGGAACCAAATGTTAAGCTGCATTACATTATTTCATTTTATTCTGATATCATTACAGGTATTACCACAGTAAAGTTTACAGCTGAACAGTACCAGTCAACATGACACCAGTGTGTTTTTAGCTTTACTATATATACACACACACACACACACACACACATATATATATAAATAAGTACAGCGTATTTCAACACAGACAACAAACTTCCTGAAAACTTGACATGAGCGGATTATTACCATTACTAATATTATCACTGAGATCACTCATCACAGAATATTACTTTTATCACACTAACTTTAGTCTTATTATCATCATTATTATGAACATGACTCATAAATACTACTGTTCTACTGTTGTATGTGTGTATGTTGTGTTTTGCACTCTTACACTACACTTCTGATATTTATTATTATTATTATTATTATTATTATTATTATTATTATTATTATTATATTACAACTACAGTTGCACTCAAATGTGTTTTATGGCTGTCAGTCAATGGGGACCCAAATTTAAAGCAGTATTACACTTTAATTATCTTGTTATTCGCCTCTGAGCCGTGTGTGTGTGTGTGTGTGTGTGTGTGTGTGTGTGTGTGTGTTTGTGTGTGTGTGTGTGTCATTGCAGGTTTTACCACAGTAAAGTTTACAGTCAGTCAACACGACACGAGTGTGTGTTTAAGTGTGTTTTAGCGTTCCTGTCATCACTACATACACACAAACATCAACAACATCACGCCGTGTATCCGACAACAAACTTAACCCGAGCTTTCGTGAACTTTACATTCACTTTGAGCAACTTTACTAAGACAAACAGTAAACGAAACTAACACGAACACCGTGTCACACACACACACACACATACACACACACACACACACACACGAACACACACACGAACACACACACACACACACACACACACACACACACTGTGGCCCTCGCGATCTATTTCTCATGTCGGAAACTCACCGTGAAGCCTCCAGTCGGTCTCATTCTCCAGTAAATCCACAGACGAGCGGGTAAACCAGTGGAGAGGGCCGCTAGTTATGCTAGTCAGCGCCGTCCGGTCGTGTTGTGCTAAAGTTACCGAGTTCGGCGCTCGTGAGCTCATCGGGTATAAATAACATCATGGCGTCACTGAAACTCGCCGGCCTCAAACTCTCCAAACACAGCGAGAAACCCTGAGAACTGAAGCCCAGCCGGAGCACACCCGAGCGGGAGGACAGAAGCCGCCGCCCGCTGATCTGCATCCACAGAAAACCGTCAAAAAGAGTTTTACCGGAGTCTGTGGGCGGAGCTTCAGCCGCTCGGTGATCATTACACAATCACTAACCAATCACTATCAGCGTTAACCCCTTACGCGGTAGCTGATCCGTGCTGAAGTCTAGAGGGGATACAGCTGCGGGTACTCACTGACTGGACTTCACTGACTGAGGGGCGAGTTCAGGCTCGGGGTAGTCGTTAATGAAATACAGTTTAATGGGTAATTTAATAAATAATATGAACAGTGCATGGTATAATTACTGTATTTACATTACCGTGATTGGTCAGTTTAGGGTTAGATGTCAGCAAAATACACTTTAATGGGTGATTTAATAGATAATTTCACTAATTCTCTGTATAATTACTGATTTACAGTACTGTTAGGGGCAGGTAGGGTTGGGGAAGGGGTAGATGTTAATCAAATACAAGGTAATGGGTTATTTAAAACTTAATATAATTAGTTATTTTACAGTATTGTAAGCTTTGGGTTTAGGGTTGGGGTAGGGCTATACATAAATACAATCTAGTTAATTGTAGTTTAATAAATGGTATGAATAATACCCAGTATTAACACTGTTTTACCTGCCCGTGATGGCTGGGTTTAGTATGAAATATATGAAAATGCTTTTTAGTGTTGGGCTCATTTAGAAACCTAATTTCTAAATAAAAAGCTTTGTTTATTTATTTATTTTCTCCTGCTGTTAATGGTGCCCAGATCATTTGAAGCTGAAGTGAACAGGAGGGTTAAAGTGTGTTATTTTCCCCCTATTAGCACGGAGAGAGGCTCCGGGGGTCCCCTGAGGGCCCGCTGAGAGCCTGATCGAATCAAAGCAGCGACAGCAGCAGGTGATCATGTCTGAACTTACACACACACACACACACACACACACACACACACACACACACACACACACACACACACACACGTACAACAGTCTATGAAAAGTAAAATATCATATTTTCAGTAATACATGTGTCACAGCAGGTGCATTACTATTATAATAGGACGATAATAACAGCAATAATCAGGCTCATTCATTAGTTTGATTATAGCAGCTGTCTGTACTTGCATTCTTGTGCCCTCGTCAGCATGATCAAATTACTGTTATGTAATGATAAATTCGTTAATAGTGATGTTAATAATTAATAAAATGTAATAATTGTAGAAATATTGGTATTGGTTAGTACATAATTTGGTTTTAGGACAACTGTGCTGAGAGAGTTGATGCATTCAGATGTTGACTACAAGTGTTTTACATGATCTTCTGTTCTCCAAAGCTGTATTTTCCTGAATTAATGTTAAAAAATATTGCGTAAATTGGCTGCTCTTTATCAAATCACATATTTGTGTGAGTTCCATAGCACTTTAAAAGTGTGTGTGAAGCAGCTTTACATGGATTAAGTAAAGAAAACACAGTCATGACAAGATCGTGGAACATTTTAGCAAACCAGCCTAGATCATGAGTGAATATATAGTCAGATTAATGTAGTTCTGTCCGATATTCATTCATTCATACTCTTTCAGCTTATTCCCTTTATTTATCAGTGGTCGCCACAGAGGAATGAACCACCAACTATTCCAGCATTTGTTTTACACAGTGGATGCCCTTCCAGCTGCAACCCAGTACTGGGAAACACCTATACATACTCATTCACACACACACTCATACACTACAGCCAGTTTAGTTGATCAGTTCCCCTATAGCGCATGTGTTTGGACTGTGGGGGAAACCGGAGCACCCGGAGGAAACCCACACCAACACGGGGAGAACATGCAAACTCCACACAGAAACACCAACTGACCTAGGGACTCGAATCAGCAACCTTCTTGCAGCGAGATGATAGTGCTAACCACTGAGCAGCCATTCTAGTTCTTTGATTAAAATCTTAAATACTCAAATATTTATTAAAGTCTATCTAAAGAAAGAAAGATTTATTTTGGTCACAGAATAAACTACATGTCCCAGCATGCATCGCGGTGGGCGTCTCTCGCGTTACAAAACCGGAAAAGCACTGTTAGCAATAGCATTCGGCTAAAAACACAGGATTCTGATCCGCTAGGGGACTGATCAGAAATCGTCTCAATCAGATATTCATATCGATTACAGTCGAATGATCGAGAAAACACGCAATGGATGACAGTAAGGTGAGAATTATCAACACCACACACTCTTTCATTACACACACACACACACACACACACTCGTGTTTCAGAAGATTATCGACTTAAGAACTCTTCCTCCAGCTTGATGTAGACATTAGGCATGTTGTAGTAGCATCCCCATATTAAAGTCGCTGTACTCGAGTATATGTCAATACAGTGAGATCAGCAGTGTAACAGCGCCGTCAGCATTACTCACACTGGAGCTGTGCATGGAGGAAATATGGCTAATATTCGCACATTAAACAGAACAGCAAAGCAGAAGCTCAGAGGTAATATAGATGAATAATGATGATGTGGTCGCTATATTGTTCATCGCACTATTCAGATTCCCTCATTACTGTCCTATAATGATGTTAATAAAGTCAGAATGTGTGAATATTAAAGCATCAGTGAGGTTTGGCATGAGCAGAATCAGGTGTGCAACGGAAATCCAGTGGGATCTCCACAAAGCAAGTCTCTCATTTAATAAATCTATGAAAGGGCAGAAAATAAGACTTTATAATAATTAAATCATATAAACATTCCTATATTATATGACAGATTCATATAAAAAGCGTTTAAATATAAATACTGAGTAAATAAATAGACTCGATGATCGGCTAAAATAAGAGTAAATCTGGGCAATAGTGTGTGTGTGTGTGTGTGTTAATGTGAGCTCTGCTGTGTGTATCGGCAGATAGTGGCTGGTAAAGTGAAGAAACCGGGCAAACGCGGCCGCAAACCTGCCAAGATCGACCTGAAGGCCAAGCTGGAGCGCAGCAGGCAGAGCGCCCGAGAGTGCCGAGCCCGCAAGAAGCTGCGATACCAGTACCTGGAGGAGCTGGTGTCCAGTAAAGAGAGAGCCATCTGTGCCCTGAGGGAGGAGCTGGACATGGTGAACACACACACACACACACACACACACACACACACACACACACACACACACACACACACACACAAATATATACAGGGGCTGGACACTTAACTCTTGGTGTTAGAGCGCAGTAGTTGATCAGCTGGTGTAGCTCCTCCTCCTTAGTGCTGTAGCTCCTCCTCCTCAGTGTAGTGATTGACAGACAGGCGTCCTGCGCAGTGGTCAGAGGGTCTCTGAGCTGTTCTTCTTCAGAATAGTGTTCAGGTCACTACTGATGCTGCTGGAGGAAAACCTGTCCTCACTCGCTCCTCCAAAATAGCCCAAAGTGCTCAATAATGTTTAGCTCTGGGTACTGTGCAGGCCATGGCAGATGTTCAACTTCACTGTCATGTTCATCAAACCACTCTATTTCCAGTCCTGCTGTGTGTATCGCTGCGTTATCATCCTGTGTGTGTGTGTGTGTGTGTGTGCAGTATAAGCAGTGGTGTCTGGCCATGGATCAGGGGAAGATTCCTTCAGAAATCAAGGCTCTTCTGACGGGAGACGAGCAGAAGACGCCTCAGAGCTGCAGCAACAAGACGACCAAGAACAGCAAATACAGCTCCAGCAGCGGCATCTAGAGACACGCAGGAGTGTGTCCATCTTCATGACAGAACACACACACACACACATTACTGCTCAGCACAGAGCTTGGATCAGCTTCTCTCTCGTCATTCCTCCACAGTAGTGTGTGTGTGTGTGTGTGTGTGTGTGTGTGTGTGTGTGTGTGTGTGTGAAGTGCTGATGTTCTGCATCATCTATTAACACTATTTATTTATTGTGCTGCAGATCTGAGGCTCACTCGCGTTACTAGCGCTGGGCAAACCGTCATCTCCATCAATATCGCATATGAGATAAAAGCTTGTTCTGCCATCATGTGTGTGCTGTGCATATGTGTGTGCTGTGCATATGTGTGTGCTGTGCATATGTGTGTGCTGTGCATATGTGTGTGCTGTGCATATGTGTGTGCTGTGCATATGTGTGTGCTGTGCATATGTGTGTGCTGTGCATATGTGTGTGCTGTGCATATGTGTGTGCTGTGCATATGTGTGTGCTGTGCATATGTGTGTGCTGTGCATATGTGTGTGCTGTGCATATGTGTGTGCTGTGCATATGTGTGTGCTGTGCATATGTGTGTGCTGTGCATATGTGTGTGCTGTGCATATGTGTGTGCTGTGCATATGTGTGAGGTGTATATAAATACAGCGTGTGTGTGCTCATATCTGACTAAAGATGGGTTTCTGAAATCTATATGTATGCCATACAAATTACACACAGTTAAATATTTCAGTATTTTATCTTTTTGTATATGTTTCTATCACATAATAAATATAACACACACACACACACACATGCGTATATATATATATATATATTGTTGTGTATTTTGGCTGTGATTACTCTCTGCCCAGTGCTAGTGTTTTACCCCGGCATCTTCTCGTTTAGTTTGTGTGAACTCTTGAGTTTTCGGACAAGGCGGCGGGTTGGTTTTGATCAGGTTTCATCGCCATGGTAACTTACAGACCAATCAGCTGAGAGTACATGATAAAGCCCCTCCCCGTCCTCCTGCGTCTTTTGGCTCCAAAATGAAAGTCTTTGCACACTTCTGGTGTTTGTGTGTTGCTGATTATGCGTTTATTAATTATGCATATTTATAATGTCAAACTGTTAATATATACTGCTCATTTGAATTAGCATTTAAATGTAAATATTAAGATATAAAGCACCTTCAATATATGTAGAGTTCAGATGCAGACAGCTGTAAACACCGCTTGTTTTTGTGTTGTTTTCTCAGACTCGTGTGTGTGTGTGTGTGTGTGTGTGTGTGTGTGTGTTTGAGCTCACTCATTTTACTCTATAGTGATGAATAAGTTCTGTTTATTGCCTTAAAAGTGAAATAATTCAACATAAACACACACGGCTGAAGTCATGCTCACTTCAGGACGGCATTTACAGGTTTCTGCATCTGAACTCTTCACATGTTCTCTATAAACCGCTTGAGTTTGACAATATACCTACACTATTAAAATAAATGATGATCTGCAGTGATATGATAATGCTTCCTTCTCAATAGCGTGTTTATTTCAGCCGTGTGTTTGACCTGACTATATTTCTGATGATGATAATAATATCTCTGACTCTTCAACAGAAGTGAAGCGGACTCTAGCAGTGAATTATATAGAGCCCCTGATCAGATCTAGTTTGCATTTCTGTACATTTGTCAGCCCGAGCGCACTCTCTAACCCAGCTTTGCTGAACTGGTTTGTAAGATAACCCATCAGAATGGTCAGGCATTATCAGACGCCGCGCCGCTGCCAAACCCTCTCGCCGCTCTCTGCACTTTAACCATGTCAGCTCACAGCACTTCTCCCTCTCTCTCTCCATTCATGTGTTGTTGTTGTATTTATTTCTCTAACTGAAGCTAACGCACTTTCATCTACAGCTCTAGTTTCTGAGCCTTTCCTTGTTTCACTTTAAGCCAAACATTATTCACTCACACACACACACACACACACACACACACACACTTGGTCTGGGATGGTCTGTAATGTTCAGAGCTGATTGTCTATTTTTGTATGTGGTGTTGAGATGTGTGTGTCTCTCTCGGTGTTGCTCTGCTTTATGAGTCTGTACATTATAAACAGTGGATCTGAATCTCCGGCGTCTCTGCTCTGGTTATTAGTAGAGTTTCAGACTGAATCAGAGAATATTCCAGCTGATAATAACACAGCTCACCACGTCACTAATGGTAGAAAACACACTGCATGGGAAGGAACGTTCTGTTAATGTTACTGAAGCGTTTGTTCATAACCCTAGCAGAACTACAAGTGCATGTTAGTGGTGGAGCTCAGACTGATGAGTGAGTGTGTGTGTGTGTGTGCAGCTGAAGGCTTCTCTTTCATCAGTTTGTCAGAATGCAGAGTCGTCATTGTCCTCGCTCTCAGTATGAACCTCATTATGATGTGTGTGTGTGTGTGTGTGTGTGTGTGATTAAAGCCGCCGCTTTCTTTCATCCACATTAACAATAGCTGTTGGTCATCCGCTGCTGAACGCAGACAGTAGAGGAGCATCAGAGAGACTGACATCTCATACTCGGCTCCAGATATGCATGTAGAACCAGAATTATTTTAAATCCTCTCTGAATGTTCTGAAGCAATATTTAAGAACATGACAGGAGGAATTCAGGGACACAATAATCTCACGTGCTCTCTAAAGTCAGATATTAAGGGATAGTTCAGTCAAACTGACATGTGCTCATCCTCGACTGCGTCCAAACCCTTATGAGTGTGTGTTGGAACAGCAGGAGACACCAACCCTACACAAGTCAATGGTTACAGGTTTCCAACATTTCTCAAAATATCTTCTTTTGTGTTCAACAGGGTTTAAAGAGGTAAAGGGGAAATAAATGAATGAATGAAATGTAGATTTTTGGGTGCACTCGAGTGTTCCAGCACGTCTCCACTGGATCAATGACTGAGCTGCTGTTAGTTCATGAGGAGTGTTGATGAAGGCATGTCGGACAGCTCCAGGCCGGTTATCAGCGCATCACACTCATTTACACACATCATCTTTAAGGCTGTCGGTCATATTCAAATGTTAAATACAGAAATATTACACTCATTTAAAAAGGTAATTACACACTGATGTGAGGGTTTATTATTGATTCTAGAGTGAGATTATTCATTAATGTGTATTTATATAGCGCATTTATTGTGAACGCTACTCAGCTGCACTTCATGCAAAATCACTTGTTTTGAGGAGTAAAGTCCAGATAACTTTGAACAATCGTTCTGTAAACGTTGCTGGAGTAACGTCTGTTCAACGTGAGAACACTGTCAGCGCTGTGTGTGTATGGAGTCGAACACAAAGGCTCTGTTTCAGGAAGGAGGTGAAGTAAAGCTCAGTTTGTTCACCGTGAGATGAGAGAAACTCTGAGTTTTCCCTTTCAGATTATCAGGTTAGTCAGACTGGAGAGAGCAGGGTAAGTCGAGCCTGTTTCTGAAAGACGGGTCACTGCACCGTGGTCATGTACTCAGTGAAGCTAAGCTGGTCGTGAGCAGGGTTACTCTCTAAACTCTGACTCTGTCGGTCTCCTCTTCTTTTTAAAGGTGTATTTCTGGTCTTATGTTTCCACACACCTATGTTAATCAGCATTTAGGAGATGCGCATAAACAAATCAAACCACAATCAGTTGCTGGAAACGCCAAGATGCACAGAAGTGACGGAAACTGTTTTGTTGGCTTTGACTGGATGTAAACGCTGCTTCATTCACACGTCTTTAATGTGATATACTGATTTTGTGCATACATTTCTTTATAAACTAATGTGGAGAGGATCATGTGCTTATGACTGCTTGCAGCCGGTCCCGCATTATTCAACTCATGATTGACCAATCAGACGATTCCTAATCCACTATAAACACCCTGAGCTCCATATTACAGTCGTCCTCGTTTTGAAGAATCCCCCCTCCACCCCTGCTCCTCCTACTTTCCTAGATGGGCGGCACGGTGGCCCAGTGGTTAGCACTGTTGCCTCACAGCAAGAACATCACTGGTTCTAGTCCTTACCAAGCCAGCTGATGTTTCTGTGTGGAGTTTACACGTTCTCCCCGTGCTCACGTGTGTTTCCCCGGTTTCCTCCCACCGTCCAAAAACATGCAGCTTAAGTTAACGGACTAATCCACATCAGCACATAGACATGCTGCTAGTCAGTAGTTATCTGTGAAGAGCGATCACTATCTGTTCATCAGCAGGGGAGCTGGGAATGGTACGTAAAATGTTTAATAATGTGGTTCCTAGCTATTTGATGAACTATTTTCAAATGGTGAGGCAACAGCATTCATACAGTACTAGGAGTTGGGATTTTAATATTTGTTTATTTAAATTTAGAAGTTTAGTGGGGAAAAATATGTTTTTATATACAAGTGCGTCATGTGGAACGAACTACCAAAATCCACTAAGGCAATAAAAGATTTAAAGTTGTTCAAAAAAGCTATCAAAAATGGTTGTTTGATGAGGATAATTAGTTTGCCTGGTGGACGAGGATCTTTTAAATGATGTGTACTTGAGTGTGAATAGGTTTGCGGCTGGAGGGACATTGGCTGTGTGGAACATGTGCTGGATAGGTTGGCTGCTCGTACCGCTGTGGCGACTGTTTGTTTTATTCTTCATTAGTATTTTGAAGTCATACATTGTTTTTATTTAACAGAGGACCACAATGGAAATAAGCCCAGGGCTTTATTGTGTTTTTATCCTCGACAGTGTATGGAATACTTTTTGTACAGTTTGTCTAAAATCTGTCAAATAAAATTCAATTCACATCTACCACAGCTCAAACTCCCCTCTCACCCTGCAAACGGGAGGGAGCCCCGGGCTCGAGGATCTTATGAGACAGCATGCCAAACACTCTTTATAATCCCTCATCAGCCGAGGGTGAACTCTGGAATGAGCATGTTCGGATGGAAACAGAGCGGTTGCCTACATGACAGTCACACAGAGCAGTCAGGAGAGCGGCTTGTGCTTGTTTAATTCAACTGATCAGCGTGTGAACATGAGGAAACCTTAACCAGACTACTGCTGTTTCTACAACATCTGACAAAACAAGACGGCAGATAAGCTGAACTCATTTATGTCATGTAGTGCACTTACATCTGAAATAACTTTACCAAGAGAACAGAGCGTGCTTAACTAAAGTAGACTGAGCTAACTCAGATCAGCTCTTCTCCAACACACAACTCAGAGTTCATAATCTCTCGCTAGCTCAAGTTTAAACTCAGGGTTGGTTGAACCTCCTTCCTGAAACAGACCCAATACGCCGCTTGTGTTCCACAGTGATTGTGTGTATCTGAGGCTGTACCTGGATCCATCAACAATGAAGAAACTGACGAAACACGACAATAACATTAACTAAATACCCACACAATCAGTGTCGGCACACACGGACGCTTCCTCAGAACCACACAGCATTTAATAGCAAAATCACAGAGACACAGGTGTGTTTCACATCAGGAAAACACACACACACACACGCACGCACACACACACACACACACACACACACACACACACACACGCACACACACACACACACACACATCTATGAGACAAAGTCGATCTGTACAGACGAGCACGAGAAGAACACAACACACGGACCCTGCGGACGCACAAACAGGAGAACACACACAAACACACAAAGGCGGCGCTTTCGGGATCCGCGCGGGATCAGCTAGCACCACAGGCTAGTTTCTGCGCTCACAGCATTCGCCAGCGCTCCTCACATGCGCAGACGCTCCCGCAGACGCTTCTGCGCATCAAAGTCCTCTGCAATATTGCGAATGTGCGCAGCACCTGAAGCGCCGGTGTGGTCATTAAACGGCGGGCTGCTGCTGCTGTACGACACTCGCGCTGTGGAGATTACACGAATGTGTTGGGTGGGTTTGTGCTAATCGGCCACGCTAGCTTCTTCTCCTTCGCTTCTCTGTCGAAAGTGTCGTAAACGGAGTCTTTGATGAGGGTTTTCGCCGGGACAGGCAGATCCACGACGCCCACGTAGTTTTTCTTGGCCATCCGCGAGCTGGCGGTGATGGTGTACGCGTTGCTACGGTAACACTTCATAGACGACATGCAGAAGGTCTCCCTCATGCCGCGTCTGAAGTTAGCGTTGTAGACGGAGTAGAGCGTGGGTTTGGAGGCGGTGGAGCTGAAAGAGATCCAGGTGACGGTGATGAAGAACAGCGCCCCCTGCCTGCCGGAGCCCCGCGGGTGCCACAGCTGCGCCACGTAAAACGGCATCCAGCTCAGCAGGAACATGGCGTTCAGCATCAGGAACATCTTGATGGTTTTGACTTTAGTCCTGGGCACGATGTTCATAGTCCTGCGCAGAGTCCGGCCGTCAGCGCTAATCCTCCAGATGTAGCGCACCACGCGCTGATAGAAGGACACGATGAGTATCGCCGGCACTAGGAACCCAAACAGCAAATGCGCGATGGCGTACGCTAGCCCGTCCCAGCTGTCGGCTATGAAGAACTCGCAGTGATTCGGAGACGGTGACGATCCGTAGAAGAACAGACACGGCGACACGAACGCAGCGTCGAACAGCCACGATGCTAATATCATGCGTTTAGCCTTCTCGCGGGACACCTTGAAGCTGAGCGGGTACACGATGGTGTAGAAGCGGTCGACGCAGATGGACAGCAGCACGTAGACCTGCACGCCGGGGCACAGATGCTGCAGGAAGCGCAGGATTCGACACGCGGCGGCGGGAAGCGGCCAGCGACCTGCACACACCTGCAGCAGCAGCAGCGGCGCGCACGCTAGGCTAAGCAGCAGGTCCGCACACGCCATCGACACCACGAAGTAGTTAGTGGTGGACTGAGTCCTGCGGCTGCGGTGGATCACCAGACACACCAGCGAGTTCCCCAGCACCGAGATCAGCCAGCAGACAGAGAACAGCAGCGCTAGCAGCGTCAGCTCCGCCGGCGTTAGCTCATACGCGGGCTCCGGCGCAGGCACAGACGCGTTACTCTGCAGCCCGGCGGCGGCCGACGACACCTCCAGCTGGCACAGCAGCGGCGTGGGGGACGCGGCCGGCGTGGAGGACAGGTTGATGGAGACGAACGAGGGATTCACACCCTCCATGGACAGCAGGAACACCATCAGTGGCCTCAGTGTGTGTGTCTGACCAAAGCTGAAACACACACACACACAGAGAGAGATACGGTTATACACACACCGGGCTGCACAACATACAGCTTCAGCATCAATATCAGGGCTGAACGACAGATCAACAGGCACATCTGCAGTCGTCTGGCCATCCGGGGAGGACAGTACAGTCATGTGAGCAGTAGTGAACGTCCTGTGAAGGCCAGAGGACGCTCTCTCTCTCTCTCTCTCTCTCTCTCTCTCTCTGGCTCTCTCTCGCTCTCTCTCTCTCTCTCTCTTTTTCTCTCTCTCTCTCTCTCTCGCTCTCTCTCTCTCTCTCGACTAATAACACAAGCTCGTGCAGCAGGTTTCACATGTCTCTGCATTGCAAAGTTCAAACTTAGAGAACTCTGACCTGTGAAATCGCATCACATGACTGCGTGAGACCAATAGAAGAGCAGAACACGATCACGCTGTGCAGAAATGTAAAATATATTGATTTATTGACGTCTGATCGTCTTGTTTTATCCCATTCACAGAGCGGCACTACAGAACTTCACGTGTTCAAACTCTACTGTGATGGAAGCCACAAACACTTTCACCATTGGTAACTGTAATGAAGACTCTTTTATTGATGTATTAATGCAGTAAAGAGCTTGCGGTGTCTTTGTACATGATGTGATTAGTGAATTTTACTATACTATATCAGAGTTCCCTGACGGCTCATTTCATGGGTTGTTCTTTGATCTATGCTGCTGATTTATTACATTTTATGTGTGATAGAAAATCAGCCCAATCAATCAAAACAAATACATAATAATAATAATAATAATAATAATAATAAATAATAATAATAATAGTAATAATAAATAATAATAATAAATCAAAATAATAATAATTAATAAATAATAATAATAATTAATAAAATAATAACAATCAACAATTATTATTATTATTAATAATAATAATAATAATAATAAATAAAATAATAATCAATAACTAATAATAATAATTAATAATAATAATAATCAATAATAATAATAATAACAATAACAATAATAATAATAACAATAATAATAACAATAATAATAATAATAATAATAATAACAATGACAACACTATTTTAGTCATCAAAGTAAAGCTAAATATCTGGATGTCAGATTTTCCAGTATGGTGCAGGTCTGCACTTCACAGGGAATCAAGGGTTTCTGGATAATAAGTAATGATTTGTTTTCTACTGGCTTCATTATTTTTGTTTTATGATAATATATCACAGAGATTAAAGAGATATTCGGCCATCATTTACTCATTTTTCACTCGTCTCGAACCCGCTTCAGTCTCTGTCTTCTGTTGAACCCAAAAGAAGATATTTTGAAGAATGCTGAAAACCACAGACTTCAATAGTATTTGTTTTTTTCCTCCTGTTATGGAAGTCAATGGTTACAGGTTTCTAACATTCTTCAAAATATCTTCTTTTGTGTCCAACAGAAGAAAGAAACTCTTCAGTGTTTGGAATCACTCGAGGGAGGGTAAACAGAGAGTTCGCTTTTATTTTTGGGTGACCTGACCCTCTAATAGTAATGTCCAAAACCCCTATCATCCAGCATCACTTGAATGTATAATAAAGATCTGCATTGAAGCATCATTTTGACAAAAACACTCAATAATTATCATCTGAAATGTAAATGGCATATTGTTAAAACACTCTGAAGTTTCACATTTAACAAGACTGTTAATAACTTCAGCCTGAATTACAGTTTATTCCTATCCACAGATTATATCTGAATATTAATATATGCTGATTAATGTTAATGTGAGTTCATGTCGTCTGCATTCAGACAGATCATATAGATCTTCCATATAGTAATAAAGGTTTACATTTACATTTCCAACACTCTACAAACATGCTGGGGGATTTTAACCCAATGCTGGGTCACTTATAACCATTATTTACATTTCACTTAAAACATATTAACCCAACTTGAGTTTGTCCAAATCTGACCCAGTGTTGACCGGTTTCCCCACAGTCCGATCACATGCGCAATAGGGGAATTTTGAAGGATAAATTGTGTATGAGTGTGTATGGGTGTTTTTCAGTGATGGGTTGCAGCAGGAAGGGCATCCGCAGCGTAAAACATATGCTGGAATAGTTTGCGGTTCATTCCGCTGTGGCGACCCCTGATTAATGAAGGGACCAAGCCGAAAAGAAAACAAATGAATGAAGAGTGTGATCTTACATTAAATGATTTACAGAGCAGCGATATCCACAGCTCTAAAGCTCATTACACCAGGCTGAACACTCAAGACAGCAGTGTTATTGCAGGAAAACCTTCTGGAAACGTCTGAAAAACATTGTTGACTAGACAAAATCGTTATATTAATGTTTCTGTAGGTGTGTTTGATCATCATAACTTTGAGGGAACATTGCCAGAACACTCTGCTGGCTCAATCAACAGCCTGTAAATGAAAAGCTGTGTGTGCTGAATCTGAATCACCCAGAGAGCTGGAGTCATTCTATTAACGCCACCAGAGACTCGCTGATCCTCGAGAGAGCTTCATTATGACTGTGTGTGTGTGTGTGTGTATCAGTGTAATGTTGTTTACCCTGCTGTATTTCACCAATCCCTGACAACAACACCATGGTCATCTTCATCATCTCTACACACCGCAGAATCATCGATTAAAAACGATTCAGAGTCGAATGAATCGCGGTTCACTGGTGATTCTCCGAGCAGACGCGGGTGTATATGGATGTATTCCGGCCTGTTTTGATCAATTCAGCGCTAAAGCCTCAGTAATGACGGACAGTGTGTGTTTATTCAGAGACCTGCAGCTCTTCTCCTGCAGGCCTGTGAGGATTTTTATCGATAAACGCGTCAGAAATGCGAGAATCATCATCATCATGTCCAGCTGTCGTGTTGTTTTCCTCTC
>NC_141024.2:215000-222500 GCF_052040795.2 Danio rerio
GTGCGTCTGAACAGCAGCTCCTGGAAGAGGTTCGCTCTGGAAAACACACACCCAGCAGGAAAACATCAGCCGAGGACGGACACTGAGCTAATGTGAGGAATGTTCATCTGTGTGTGATCTGTGTGTGTGTGTGCTCACGTGTTGTAAGTGTGTATGTAGACGTGGTGCAGCGTGGCCTGCTGCAGACTGAAGACGTAGACCACGATGCGGTGTAAGATGTCGCTGGTCTCTGCGAAGAACTGATCAAACCCCCAGCACTTCTCCTGATCCGCTTCCAGGATATTCGCCAGCACCGGCGTCAGGAGGCTCTGCAGACCCCTGGAATACGCACACACATAATCAGACACACACACACAGTTGAGCTGCGCAGACACACACACACACACACACATACTTGGACAGGCTGCAGGAGATGGGCATCTCGGAGCTCCACTCGATCTTCCCATTTTCAAACTTCTGGTGTCCGGAGATGGCGCCGGGGGGCTTCTCTGTGATGATCTTATACCTGCAGACACACACACACACACACACACACACACACACACAATTACTGATCAATTATTGGACAATTGAATAATTACTAAGCAATTAAGTACCATTATATACTAGCCTAGAGCGCCATCTACTGTTAAACACTAGCCTAGAGCGCCATCTGCTGTTAAACACTAGCCTAGAGCGTCATCTGCTGTAAACACTAGCCTAGAGCGCCATCTACTGTTAAACACTAGCCTAGAGCGCCATCTGCTGTTAAACACTAGCCTAGAGCGCCATCTGCTGTTAAACACTAGCCTAGAGCGCCATCTGCTGTTAAACACTAGCCTAGAGCGCCATCTACTGTTAAAAACTAGCCTAGAGCGCCATCTACTGTTAAACACTAGCCTAGAGCGCCATCTGCTGGTAAACACTAGCCTAGAGCGCCATCTACTGTTAAACACTAGCCTAGAGCGTCATCTGCTGTTAAACACTAGCCTAGAGCGACATCTACTGTTAAACACTAGCCTAGAGCGTCATCTGCTGTTAAACACTAGCCTAGAGCGTCATCTGCTGTAAACACTAGCCTAGAGCGCCATCTACTGTTAAACACTAGCCTAGAGCGCCATCTACTGTTAAACACTAGCCTAGAGCGCCATCTACTGTTAAACACTAGCCTAGAGCGCCATCTACTGTTAAACACTAGCCTAGAGCGCCATCTGCTGTTAAACACTAGCCTAGAGCGCCATCTACTGTTAAACACTAGCCTAGAGCGCCATCTGCTGTTAAACACTAGCCTAGAGCGCCATCTACTGTTAAACACTAGCCTAGAGCGCCATCTACTGTTACACACTAGCCTAGAGCGCCATCTACTGTTACACACTGGCCTAGAGCGCCATCTACTGTTGCACACTAGCCTAGAGCGACATCTACTGTTACACACTAGCCTAGAGCGCCATCTAATGTTAAACACTAGCCTAGAGCGTCATCTGCTGTTACACACTAGCCTAGAGCGCCATCTCCTGTTACACACTAGCCTAGAGCGACATCTACTGTTACACACTAGCCTAGAGCGACATCTACTGTTACACACTAGCCTAGAGCGCCATCTCCTGTTACACACTAGCCTAGAGCGCCATCTACTGTTACACACTAGCCTAGAGCGCCATCTACTGTTACACACTAGCCTAGAGCGCCATCTGCTGTTACACACTAGCCTAGAGCGCCATCTAATGTTAAACACTAGCCTAGAGCGTCATCTGCTGTTACACACTAGCCTAGAGCGCCATCTACTGTTAAACACTAGCCTAGAGCGCCATCTCCTGTTACACACTAGCCTAGAGCGACATCTACTGTTACACACTAGCCTAGAGCGACATCTACTGTTACACACTAGCCTAGAGCGCCATCTCCTGTTACACACTAGCCTAGAGCGCCATCTACTGTTACACACTAGCCTAGAGCGCCATCTAATGTTAAACACTAGCCTAGAGCGCCATCTACTGTTTAAAACTAGTATCTACAGGATGATCCACGAATTGAACACATCAGCTCGTCATGCTAACTCCACTAGCCGAGTGGATGAAGATGAAGGCTCCTACATGACTTCTTTGTTTCTGCGCGGCCCTTCGAAGGGTCTGAACGGCAGGCTGCCGGTGGCGGCGTGGTAAAACGTGACTCCGATGCTCCACAGATCCACCGTAGCGCCGTATTTCTTCTGGTGGTCTTTCCTCAGCACCGCCCGCTCGTACATGTCTGGATGCTGAAATATCAAACAAATAAATTAATGAAATAATAAAAAATAAATGAATGCGCAAAACACAAACATTAAAGCAATGATCTGCAAACGTTGCGGGAACGTTGCTTTTGGAATGCTTTTTATAATGTGATGCTAAATATTTTAATGCTTTTATCGCACTTTTGTGTGTATTTATGACATCACGCACTCATGCCTTCAGAAAGTTGTTTTTACTATAATGTTTAAAGCCTTTTTCTCAATTATAAAATGGTTAATGTGAGAATATCAGCGGCGTGATATTCGTGATTCGTGATATTACTGGAGTGTTATTTGTGCAAGAAGTTAACGAATAGAAAAACAACACAAGACAAACGTCAACCCAAACTCTAGAGTCGCTCTCTCACCAGATACTCCTCTGTGCCGTACAGCGATACGAACTGCTCGTCGTCCTCCAGTTCGCGAGCGGCTCCGAAGTCGGTGAGTTTGTACACAGAGAATCCGTCGTCTCCAATCACTCGCATGATGTTCCCTGGCTTGATGTCTCGATGCACGATGCCGTACTCGCGCAGGTGATTCATTCCCGCCACTGAATCACACACAACACAAACGATTCACTCACATGATTCATTTGAGTCTTAGTTTTGAGTGAATGTGATGTGTTTGACATGCGCTATAGGGGAACTGCCGAACTAAACTGGCCGTAGTGTATGAGTGTGTGTGAGTGTGTATGGGTGTTTCCCAGTACTGGGTTGCAGCTGGAAGGTCATCCGCTGTGTAAAACATATGCTGGAATAGTTGGCGGTTCATTCCGCTGTGGCGATCCCTGATGAATAAAGGTCTTAGCTGAATGAATGAATGAATGAATGTTGTTGTTTTTAGTGATGCTGCTGATTTCTAAAAGTGTTTAACGTGTAGTGAATGTTTGAAACTCGTCAGATGTGTTTTATTCAACAGTGAGCTGTATATTAGTGTGTGTGTGTGTGTGTGTGTGTGTGTGTGTGTGTGTGTGTGTGTGTGTGTGTGTGTGTGTGTGGTGAACTTGTATTAATCCTGTGTTATTACACTGATCTTACCGACGTCCTGCAGAACGATGAGGAACTCGTCCTCCGGCAGGCCGTACGCATTGGTGGGCTCCTCCAGGACGGTGTAGAGACTCCCGCAGGGGCAGTACTCCATCACCAGCACCTTATGACGTGTGTTCGACTGACAGAACAACACAACACCGCATCATTAGCGTTAGTGTTACTAGTTCTGCTTGACGTCCACTATGAACACAGACCGGTCTGACGGGTCACACATGAGGAAGACCAACAGGGAACTGCAGACTCTGCTCAAACTCTTACACCTTCTCTTTAGTTCTGTCTGATGTACGAGTGCTCGTGTCGTCTGTCTAAGGTTATGTGTACAGCTATGGTGGATTGAGAAAGACAACATTCAACTCAGCTCTAATTAGCTCATTTAACTCAGACTACCAATCTGCCAATCACTGATGACCCTTCAACTGACTAGCCACACTCTAGCAACCACTTACAGCACCCTAGCAACTGTCCCATAGACTTCCATTATAAAAACTGCCATTGACTTTACATTGGACAAACTGACAACACACCAATCCATACCAGACACATACTAACGACATGCTAATTCATACTATAAACATATCAGCAACATGCTAATTCATACTATAAACATACTAGCAACATGCTAATTCATACTAAATTCATGCTAACAAGATGCTAGTTTATACTGAAACATGCCTATAACATGCTAGTTCATGCTAGAACCATGCTAATTTGTTAGCAACTGCCTAGCAACTACTCAGAACACCTTAGCAACCACATAGCAACACGTTAGCAACCGCCTAGTAACACCTTAGCAACCACCTAGCAATGCCTTAGCAACTACTCAGAACATCCTAGCACCCGCCTAGCAACCCCTTTGCAACCACCTAGCAATACCTTAGCAACCACTCAGACCTCTCTAGCAACACCTTTGCAACGACCTAGCAACCACCTAGCAATGCCTTAGCAACCAATCAGAACACCCTTGCAACTATTTAGCAACCACCTAGCAATGACTTAGCAACCACCTAACAACTTTTAGCAAACGCCCAGCAACCACTCAGAACACCCTAGCAATGATCTAGCACCGCCTTAGCAACCGCTAACACCCTAGTAACCACCTAGTAACACCTTAGCAATGACATAGAACAATTTAGCAACCACCTAGCAATGCCTTAGCAACCACTCAGAACACCCTAGCAACATTTTAACAACCACATAAAACACCCTGGCAATGCCTTGGCAACTACTCAGAACAATCTAGCAACCACCTCGCAATGCCTTAGCAACCACTCACCATAGCAACCACCCCTTAGCAACGGCATAGAACACCTTAGCAACCACCTAGCACACCCTAGCAACCACCTAGCAACATTTTAGCAACCACATAAGACGCCACAGCAATGCCTTGGCAACTACTCAGAACACCCTAGCAACCGCCTCGCATTGCCTTAGCAACCACTTAACACCCTAGCAACATCTTAGCAACCACATAAACAACCTTAGCTAACTACTCAAAACACCCTAGCGACACCTTAACAATTACCTGGAACTCCCTAGCAACCGTGTAGCAACCACTCAGAACACCTTACCAACCGCTTAGCAACGCCTTAACAACCAGTCAACAACCAGAGGGTGAATACTTCAGTTCAACTGTATATAGTACACATGTAGTTACAGTATACATGTATAATGTAGTCATATATAGAGTTTATGTGTAGTTTCACTGAGAGTTTGTGCCTTGTTTTTAGTCTAAATATCTAAACATTATAAAATCAAGAAGCATTTCCTGGACGAGTAGAAAATAGTGTTGTTTTCAGGAATAATGAGTCAAAATGAAGAGAGATTTTCCTTAAAACCAGCTAAATAAGACTGGAATACAGTATAATATTGAATTATCTGGTCTTTCGGCATCACCCCTGCTGACTTACCCCAGTGGAATAATGCTGGAGTGTCTCTGCTGCATTTCACTCAGCTAATAACCACAGATCATATACAATACACATGAATGACGACTGAAGCTGAAATGAGTGGAGTAAATGTGTGCACTAAACATATACTCGAGTACAGGCACACAGTGTAAATCTACGTATTGGAGAGCAGTTCCTGAGAAGAGCTGCTGGATTACAGTAATGGATCACTGGTCTGAAGCGTGTCTCCCTCACCTCCTCCTCGACGGCGAACAGCTTGACGATGTTCTTGTGATTGAGTTTCTTCAGCACCTCAAACTCCCTCATCTGCACGTCCAGCGGCCGCAGGAAACTCAGGTTGTTGAACACTTTGACGGCGTACAGATCGCCTGTTTTCTGTTCAGACGCACACAGAGAGAAGGTTTCAGCACAGCCACACACACACACACACACACACACACACACACACACCCACACACACACCGTCTCCAGATTCTGCTCTGTTTAAATCTGCATATTCATGCGGAGTTATTTTGCGAGTGACCTACAGTGATCATTTGACCCATCAGAATGAGCATTTCAGCATCTCGCCAGATCAGATCAGATCATCTGGGTATTCCTCACACACTGTTTCACTTTAATATGAGTTCAGACGTGTTTACTAGACTCACATGCTGTACACTATGGTAGTATGTGATTTGGGACGCATCCTAGATTCAGTTTAACCAGCAGAACATTGGAGGTAGTGATGTATAAACACCACTGTTGACCCGAACATCGGTAAAGAGGAACAGTGCACTGATGTAACTGTACATGTGTGTGTGTGTGTGTGAGAACAGACCCAGTGAATGCTGGTGGTCAGTGTGATGATGATGATGATGAAGATGTCTTTACCTTGTGTCGACCGCGGTACACGTTAGCTGTGGCTCCCTGACCCAGCAGGTCGGACATCATCCACAGGTAATTGGCCGTACTCTGCATGATGACTGTAGATCCACCTGGACACACACCACACAGGCATGAGCTTCAGAAATCAGAGTCCAACACTACATCAGCACAACACTCTGCTCTTATTCTTCAGAGTTCTGCTGAACTGTGGGCTGACCTGCAGGTTAGAGGTGAATGCTCCTTCACTGCTGCCCTAAATTAATGAATTAAAAACCGTTGACAACATGTAAATACACATATATACTGCAGGAATGCTATAACATGCCATTTAACAAACCATAGTAAACCCTGAGCGCAGTTATTATGGCATGCCTATGCTGAGCATGTTACTGTGATGATCACTCAGCGCTAATCATGAACATTCTAGCAACAGAACCCATGAGTAGACCCACACGCAGAATCCTGCTGATGTTTAGCCCATCACTGATTCTGTTGATTGACTTGTGTAAACTTATTTTTATTCAGTTTTTAAATTAATTTCAGTAACATTATTGACTGATATGAAAATATTGATATGATTTATTCATAAACCAGTGTGTACAGTAATATTTCAGTCTTTCAGTCCAGATATTATAAGAGAGACTGGCTTTGTTTACCAGATAAAGTGGATCTAATTGGATTTGTATTGTAGACAATCAATAAAAGTTTAAATGTGTTAACCTCTTCAGGCGCTCGCTGTGTTTTTTACATGCATTTTTATTTCTCTTTGCTATTCGGGCTTATTGGACTCTAATTAGAATAAAACCTCAGTATCATCTTTTAATATGATGTACTTTAGAGAAAAATGATGTCCATATATGTGGAGTTGTGGTGCAAGTTTCCATTAAACACTTTTTCCTGACTGTTTTAATGCATTAATAACATCTTTTTTGACAACATTTTTCTCTCATGTTGGACAGTTAAAACAGTGTTTGGGACATTTATATGCTGCAGAACAGTTGCAGGATGACCCTGTGTGTCTGTAACAAAACTAAACATTCAGAGTGTTTTAACAGCCACTGAAGAGCTCAAATGTGCTGTATGTATGTGGCCACTCGGGCTCTATGAGGTGAAGGTTATAGTTATGATACTCCCAGAATCAGTCCGCATAAATCCACAGATGTTTAACAAAATTCTGCACAGAAATAACAGAAAATGTCCGCAGATTCAGTCTGGCCCTGTAAGGTCAGCAGAATACTCATTCAGTGTGTTCTGGCCCGGTAATGATGTTCTGAAGACATAGAGGTAAAGGTGGGTTTATACGGGGATATTCAGACTTTCTACATTCTCCTTAATAACATAACTTCATTAAAGCATTCTTTGCAAATATTATCAAAGTACAGCCTTGTTCACAGTCAATTAGATAGAGCTGATGTTGTTTTGAAGTCATCCT
>NC_141024.2:227500-245000 GCF_052040795.2 Danio rerio
TGAATAATTAATTAATTAATTACAAACTAATTATTTAAAGCCTACCGTTTCAACTAGCTGACCCGCATGGTCTTTGTTTTACACATAACCAAAGGCAGTGGTGCAGTAGGGAGTGCTGTCGTCTCACAGCACTCAGGTCGCTGGATCGAGCCTCGGCTCAGTTGGTGTTTCTGTGTGGAGTTTGCATGTTCTCCCTGCCTTCGCGTGGGTTTCCTCCGGGTGCACCGGTTTCCCTCACAGTCCAAACACATGTGGTACAGGTGAATTGGGTAGGCTAAACTGTCCGTAGTTTATAAGTGTGTGTGTGGATGTTTCCCAGAGATGGGTTGCGGCTGGAAGGGCATCCGCTGCGTAAAAACTCACTGGATAAGTTGGCGGTTCATTCCGCTGTGGCGACCCGGATTAATAAAGGGACTAAGCCGACAAGAAAATGAATGAGTGAATGAAGTTACACACACATGACCACCTGCCGATCACTTTCCCCGCAGGACTCTGGCAGTAATAGGCAGAGAGGTCGGTGTCAGTATAATGGCGTTCACACACTTGGTTGGTAAAAAAGCTGCACAACCAACAGCATCTGAGGTTTCACTAATATTACTAAGTACAAGCAGTGGCGGTTCTAGTTTAAATGGCACCCTGGGCGAAACCACCCCAAACATACTCCCCCCCATCCCAACCCTAAAAAATAAAGACACCATGTGGTTGACTTTATACATATATATAAATATTTAAATCTATACATTTAAAATAATTATCATAAATACATTTAAATATATTTATTTCTTTTCAAAAAATATAACAATTTGTTAAATATTATTGTTATGCAATTTTTATTCTAAATAAATAACAGAAATCAGCCTTAATGTAGCTGAAAAACAGTGTGAAGACAACTGGAGGACTGTTCTAAGACTTTTGCATGAATATTAATGATGACAGTTCTATAGAATGCAAAATAATCTATGTTTTACAGAAGTATTTGTTGTCATAGTTACCTGCCCGACTCAGTCTTGACTTAGTCAAATTAACATCATCATCATCATCATCATCATCATGTGATAGAAACTTTACTTTTGTGGACAGCCGGGAGCAGGAGCGGCACATGTGAGGCGTGGGAACGGCTTTCTGCGCAGTTTTGACCAGCGTTGTTTCGGTTGTACATAGAGAACAAATTTACGCGACGCCAAATGTGAATAGCCCCTAACATCTTTATATATCCACTCTAAACTAATACACTTGCAGGAAGTAAATCTTTGCACCGTCTCCTCATGCCGCCCCCAGCGAGATGCCGTCCTGGGCGATCGCTCATATTGCCCATGCCTAAATCCTCCACTGAGTGCAAGCGTGAAAGCAAAAGACTGAGGCAGTGTGCTGACGCTGTGCCGCGCTACCTGATCGATTCAAAAGACAGAAGAGTCGTCAGATAGAGCCGAGATGAATTAAAGATCACCTTTAACAACGCCGTCCAGCGCTACATGCTAGATCAACTGTCCGACCTGCACTGCTCTCTGGGGAGCTGTGCTCAAAGCACCCGCTGACTGCTGGAGCTCAGACGCGCGCACATGCTGCAGCGCGTCACACAGTGTGTGTGTGAGGTCACGTGATGTGTGTTTTCAGTGCTATAGTGTGGATAGAGAGCTGTGCATGATCGTTTTCATGCTAAAATTAGACGTATAAGTGTAAACGGGGCCTGAGGGTGTGTTTTTCGCGAGCGGGTTGCTGCTGCGACAGGGGCAGGGCGAAGGATCACGATGCCGGCTCAACATTGTGAAGTTTATCCACCATCAGCAATCGACCCAACCCTAATGTGGAGGCTTTATGTCAGGAATAATTGTTGAATTATTGGTAATTACTGCATATTGAGGAGATGAATATGCATTATTGTCTAACAATTCCCCGTCTTCTCCTCTGCTCTCCAGCACAGCGGCTAAATCCACTGTTGGTGTTGTATTTCTGGGTTTGTTTGTCCTCAGTCTGCTCCTGGGCTCTTACACATCTCACCCAAAGCCATTTCAGGACAGAAACCTCCAGTTGCTACAGAAAGCGGCTGTCTGGGGTGAAGACATACGATCACACCGCTCCAACGTTTATCCTCACTCCATTGGCTTCCAGTGCATTATAAGCTCCATCTTACCTCAGAGATCTCAAATACCCTGTCATTGTGGCTCATTATCATTAAAGCTGCTGTGTGTGAGTCTACTGAAGCATGACACCAGCATCATGTGTGTGCAGATATTCAGAAACATGCTCATTGAACATTCACCTTTATCTGAAACACAGTCACATGTTCATATGTGTGTTACAGAGCGTCTGTCTGTGTTTTGGTCTCTTTAACCCGCCCACTGCCAGTGTAGCCAATTATATTTCAGCACTGCGGGTTGCCAGATGCTGGAAAACAGTGTATTTCATTCATTCAGTCAGTCAGGAAGACTGTAAGCATGCGTCCGTGACTGAAATGCGCCCTCTGGTGGACAGCAGCAGACTCTGAAATGAGCTGCAGATTCAGAGTTCCACATGAGGCTATTAATGAGCAAATAATATCAATATTAGGAGTGTGAACATGAGGTGAGCAGGTTATATTGTACCTCGTGTCCTAACATCACACTACATGAGGAGATACACAGTGATGAGCAGTTTACAGCAGACGAAACAGGACAGAAGTGTAAACACAATGTGTTTGGAACCAGGAGGGCAATACCTAATTCAACCACTGGGTGTCAGGCTTACACACCTTACGTTTTGTTCATCTAGAAATGCTCAAATCTGCAGGACATCGGCCCTCCAGGACCGAGTCTGGACACCTCTGCCCTATACTGTGCTTGATGTCTATGATCTGGGTTTAGTGATGAACTAACTAGCGCTATGAAGCCTCTATAGTCTTCAACTAGAGAAACTGATCTCTAATAAGGGTGAACTAACCCGTTAGCCTTACTAGCACTAAAGTACCTTCAGAGGAACGTCGACTACATGTGGAGATCATGGGAGCGTCAGAAGAAAACCTGCAGACAGCAAAAACACCACAGAGAAAGCAAACGCACACTTGCCAGAGCTGAGCAACTCGACAGATTCAAGAGAAACACCACACTGTTATTGAAGATAACCCCCAATCAGTCCTCAAACGGAGGAGCATTACTATTCAGCTCCTGAGGCGTTCATCAGCAGGTCACGCAAGCACAATTAAATAATAATGAAGTATACATGTACAAATGCTGTTTAATATGCAAATAATACTCCCATTGGCAGATTACTGTGCCTGTTTTACTGAAAATCTCTCTTCATTATTTCTGAAAACAGCACTGTACGTTGTGCTAGTCTAGAAGATGCTGACTGATTTCAGAATTTGTAGATATTTAGACTGAAACAGGACAGAATCTCGATGTCACACCCTGATGTTAGTCATTATATCAGTGACACTTTAGTTCAGGTCAACATTTACAGTATAAACAAGCCCCTAACTAACACGACTAGCTGGATAAACTACTAATTAGCTGTGAACTCATAGTTAGTAAGGTAGACGTTGGGTTTAGGTGAGATTAAGCATGCAGAATAGGATCCTCTGCTATTGAACAGTTCATATGGCAGGAGTCGTGACCTAAACTAAAGTGTTAGCATGATATGCTCTTCACTAGCGCACAGGGGGATCAGCTCTGTCAGTAAACACGGTGAACAGTGTGAAAGGAGACATGCGCACCTCCAGAGCGGCCTTCTGCACGCTGATCTGGCTGAAGACGCGAGCGCCGTCATCTGGACACACCGTCTTCAGCTCGTCTTTATTCAGAGAGAAGAGCTGAGCGCCGGTCAGCACCCCGAGACTGCTCACGGTCCTGCACACAGTCCAGTTTTCAAGCATGTCAAACACACGCGCCGTCAGGAGAGCACTGACACTCCACTGACAACACTGCGGAGAAACACGTTAGGGTGCTGTGCTGTAGGGAGTAGTGAGCGAGGCTGTAAAGTGTGTACTCACGCGGCGCTGAAGCCTTTGAGCATCAGCCAGTCCTTGACCTGCTGCGGTGTGGAGTCGTAGCTGATGCTGAGCGCCGGCTGACTGCTCCGGCTCGGGGTCTGGATCCGCTTCTGCGCGCTGCGACCCAGAGTCAGCCTGTACATCAGCTCATCCTGGACCTCCTCCATGTTAGACTTACGCCCTGAACAGCACAACAGCAGAGAGTGTGAGTGAGTGAGTGAGTGAGTGAGTGAGTGAGTGAGTGAGTGAGTGAGTGAGTGAGTGAGTGAGTGAGTGAGTGTGTACACACAGGCGTTGGACAATGAGAGTGTTGGAGGTTTGATGGCTAAATGTGAGCGGCGTCAGCAGTGGAGATCTTGTGCTGCAGATGGTGTGGAGCATGTGCTGTTCTCTGATGATCCAGCTTCACCGTCTTTCCCACATCCGGGAGAGTTACGGTGTGGAGAAGCCCCAAAGCAACGGCCCACCCAGACTGCTGATGCCCAAGAGGATTAGTAATGGTTTGGACTCAATATCATGCATTCCCTAGGCCCAGTACTGCTGCTAGATGGGTGATTGCCAAGACCTACCCAACCATTCTGGAGGAGCATGTGACCCAATGGGTCAAACACTGTCCAGAAGGCGGTGGTGTGTATCAGGATGATAATGCAGCGATACACACAGCAGCGCTGGAGATAGAGTGGTCTGATGAACATGACAGTGAAGTTGAACATCTGCCATGGCCTGCACAGTACCCCGAACTAAACATTATTGAGCACTTTGGGTTGTTCTGGTGGAGCGAATTAGGAAAAGTTTTCCTCTGGCAGCATCAGTAGTGACCTGAACACCTTCAGTTTCATTGTGTGTGTATGGTTGTGTGTGTGTGTGTGTGTGTGTTTACGGTTGGCCGGCGCTGCTCTCTCCCTCTGCTGCTCTCTCATGTTCACGCTGTCGCTCTCGCTCACAGTGTCGTCGTGCTGCTCTCCGCTGTTGCTCTCACTTTGGTTGGCCTGATCAGCAGCTGCTGTGCTCTGATTGGCCGGGCTTGTGGCCACTGCTCTTTGATTGGCCGGGCTGGTGGCCCCTGTGCTCTGATTAGCTGGGATGATGGCTGCTGCACTCTGATTGGCTGGGCTGGCAGTGGGTAGCAGTGGGGCTGGCGGGGGAGGGGGGGTCGGCGTGGGCGGAGCTTCAGTCACTGTCGGCCTGGGCACATAATCTGTCCGCTGCTTCTGTACGACACACACACACACACACACACGCACACACACACACACACACACACACACACACACACACACACACACACACACACACACACACACACACACACACAGCACTTCTGTTAGTGTGATGAATAATAAAACACATCTGATGATGAACTGAACTGATGAAGACTTGAACACACAGATCTTCAGTGGTGTATAGATGATGCTAATAGTGTATTAATTATTGAAATGCTTTCCCAATGGATCATCCTCACAGACAGATAACACACACTTCATCTCTGAGGCGCCACTAATGACGGACTGTAAATCTACATTGGTCAAAATAATCCAGTTACCTCGTTTAACTCGCCCAGTAATTGCTTTAAAGGAAAATGAAGAATGCGATGAAAATTAATTCAACAAAAACAAACACACACACACAAACACACACTGCAAATCAAACACACACACACTGCAAAGTAAACACACACACACACACACACACTGGGTAACTGCAGTGAACTAAAAACAAAATAGTTTTTACTCAAGTTAAATATTAACTGAAGTCCAAAAACAATTAAAACAAAATAAATGCATCAAAATGTACAAATATATCAATAAATATGCATTAATAAAAGCTCACACACACGTATGAATACTCAACAAAATGACAACATGAAGATGAAAAGTAGATTACAGGAAACTAATTCTAGCTATTAATTAACATCTAAAATAGTATCTGGACTATACTATAGTAAAACTCTACTAATGCAGGAAATCAGAACACACACACACACACACACACACACACACACACACGTTTACCTTAAACAACTCAAATTCCTTTTTTGGCATCATTAGCTTTGAAATAAACAAATCAACACAAACAGAAACTCCATAACACGACAAAACAAGGAGATGAAAGATGAACGAAAATAAAATGTGAGTGTGTTTGTGTGTGTGTGTGTGTGTGTGTGTGTGTGTGTGTGTGTCACCTGTATAGTGTGGCTGTATATGGGCTCTCCGCGGCCCGTCATGTCCACCGCTCTGCTGATCTCCAGGATGTTGTTTGGCACGTATCCTGACGCTCCCGCTCCGTTGCGCACCTTCCACCACTGCTTCCTGTCGTCCAGCACCTGTCAACCAATCAGAAGGCACCGTCAGTCGCAGCGCAGGTGAGCAGTGACATCACAGAGTCACATGACGCACCTCCACCACCTCGTCCTTCAGCACAGACAGCTCCGTGTTGTTTCTGGCCACAAAGTCATACTTGGATTTGGCAAAGTTTCTCTGCGCCGTCCTGCTGTGAGCGTCCAGATTCCTGAAGAGAAACAGCAGTGAAGCTCCAGAACCACACACACACACACACACACACACACACACACACTGTTCACGCTCTACACACAGATTCACACACCAAACATTAAACAATAAGGTGTACTGGAGAAGCACAGAGACTGGAGATATGAAGCTGTCCTTTCTGGAAAATATCCAAATACAGTGAGTTTATTCTCCAGTTTCTCCTTTCTCCTCCAGGTATATGCATTGTTTTAACACATTAGCAGATATTAAGTACATTTTGTAATTTGAAATTGACAATTAAGTCACAACATAACCTTAAATTAAAGAAAAAACATGATTTCTTGATCATATCGGCAGATATTTACTTGTTTTAAGCACTTTGGCTTATCTAATATTGCAATATTTTTCAGAAAACAGCTCCAATATCTCTTTATTATCCATCCTTGATTGAAGAATGTGTGGCTCTCTGTGCTGTAGAACAGAAGAACTGATGGAGATGACGATGAATTGTAGGGATGCACTCATATGGACATTTTCACCGATACCGATAAATCTTTTGATTTAAAGGCCGATAGCCGATATATTAGCCGATAAATACATTTATTATTTCTCTAATTATTCTGCATGATTGCAAAAACAAAAGGCAAACACATAAAGCGCGCAACTGATTTTACTTTAAACTGAAACTATTGCTTTCTATGGCCAACTTATCTTTATCTTTTATATAAATAAAATCTACATAATATATAACAATAAATCAGGCAACCGAATTAATGAACATCAATTAAATAAGCAGAGAAAATAATACCAGCCTAACTAAGATTATCCTAAACTAAGATATCAGCTTAACTTTGTTATCAAACCGATAACAACCGATATTTAAAAATAGCAGTTATCGGCCGATATCAATATGGGCACCGATACATTGTGCATCCCTAATGATTTGCATTGTATTATCGCACACACACACACACACACACACACACACACACACACACAGGACTGTGCTAATGCTGACTCTACAGATGGATGATGTTATTGACCGCCGTCGCCGCCCTGGAGAAGCGTCTCGAAAACAGCAGAGAAGCAAGTCTGAAGACAGAAGTTGCAGAGGTTGAAGGTCCCGTGAAATGCTTTGAAATGTGTATTTTTTATATTGTTTGGCATAATCTCTACTGAAACCTGAAATGAAATATCGGTGCATATCTGACCTAAAATATCGGTCAATATATTATATACAAATATTGCAGATTTTTTTTTCTGTTCTGTTATTTAAATATTGGTGGATTTTGGTCAGTACAAAATACAAAATATCGGTTGATTCAGTTAGATAAGAGGCTGAAATATCGGTCAGATTGTTCAATACTATACCGATATAAAATATTTAAATATCGGTTGATTTTGTTCAGAAAGGAATGCAAATATCGGTTAATTCTGTTAGAAAGGAGGCTCAAATATTGGTCAGTTTTATTCAATATGATATACAAATATTACTGAGTCCTGCTCTGTTGAAGGATTTAAATATCGGTTGATTCTGTTAGATAAAAGACTCAAATATCGGTCAGTTTTAGTGAAAAAGCTTCAAATGTCGATCAATTCTGTTCTACATATCAGTAGCTCCTCCCATTTGTAAAGAACAGGTTGAGCTCAAGCACATGAAAGAAATTAGAAGAAAGGGGCGGGGCATATCAGATACTAGAGAGCATTTGATTGGTCAGAAGATTTGTCAAACTAAAGTATGAGGCAACACCACAAACCATTGAGGCAAAAGAGACAAACTACAAACATCTGGATGTTAATATAAATTTTAGACCTTCTAAATGTGAATTTTGTCAGTTTTGGAGCACACTAGATTACAGATATCCTTCAGACATACTAATACTAACATATAAAACACTTTAATTTCAGGGGACCTTTAACAGGTAAGCAGAAGAAATAGAGTTAGCCCGAACAGATGTGTGTGTGTGAGCCGGTTCTCCAGGGCGTGTGCGGTCATTAGTACCCAGCTGGGTTTACCTATCTACATGCCGGCTGACCGCATGTTTGAGAGCGGCCATGGCCATATCTGTCTCCAGCTGATGCAAACGCTTGTGTGTGGCGTGAGTGAGGCCGTACCCGTCTGCACTGCTGAAATCCTGCACTGTCTGCTGCTGCGGGAGAAAAAAACACACACTTCAGCACACTCTAAACACTCAACCATCATACAGCTGTTAAATATGAAGATGTGTGTCTTACAGTGATTGGCGGCCTCGGAGTCTCGCTCTGCGCAGCGTTCAGTCTCTCCGCTAGCTGAGTGACGTCCTGCTCCCGCGACACCAGCACCGGCGGCTCCCAGCCATCCCGAAAACTCAACGTGTGCGAAGGAAACGGATAATCCTTCGGCCACTCCAGCCTCAACACAACACACAATCACAGCATAATTACAGCTATTACAATACTTAAAGCTATTACGAATACAATTGCTTACGCATAAGGCAAATATCGGTTGTATTTGTTCAAGGGATTCAAAAATAAGTCAGTCCTTTTCAATATAACCTGCTAATATCACTGACTTCTATTCTGTTAAAGGATGTAAATATGGGTTGATTTTGTTCAGTAAGAAATGCAAATATTGGTTGATTTTGTTAGATAAGAGACTCAAATATCGGTTGATTTTGTTAAATAAGAGACTCAAATATCAGTTGATTTTGTTAGATAAGAGACTCAAATATCGGTTGATTTTGTTAGATAAGAGACTCAAATATCGGTTGATTTTGTTAGATAAGAGACTCAAATATCGGTTGATTTTGTTAAATAAGAGACTCAAATATCAGTTGATTTTGTTAGATAAGAGACTCAAATATCGGTTGATTTTGTTAGATAAGAGACTCAAATATCGGTTGATTTTGTTAGATAAGAGACTCAAATATCGGTTGATTTTGTTAAATAAGAGACTCAAATATCAGTTGATTTTGTTAGATAAGAGACTCAAATATCGGTTGATTTTGTTAGATAAGAGACTCAAATATCGGTTGATTTTGTTAGATAGGAGACTCAAATATCTGTTAATTTTGTTCAATACAACATATAAATATTGCTGACTAATTTTCTGTTCAGTACTTTAAATAAAGGTTTATTTTGTTCAGTAAGAAATGCAAATATCAGTTGATTATGTTCAAGAAACTCAAGTATCGATCAATTTTGTTCAACATACCATAAAAATACTGACTTCCATTCTGTTAAAGGACTTAAATATCGGTTCGTGTTGTTCAGTAAGAAATGCAAATATTGGTTGATTTTGCTAGATAAGAGACTCAAATATCTGTCAGATTGTTCAATATAACATGCAAATATTCCTGAGTTCTTTTCTGTTAAATTATTTAAATATCGGTTGGTTTTGTTCAATGAGAAATGCAAATATCAGTTTATTTTGTTCTAAAGAGACTCAAATATCCGTCAGTCCTGAAAATATTCCTCTTTTCTGTTAAATAATTTAAATATCGGTTGGTTTTCTTCAGTAAGAAATGCAATTATAGGTTCATTTAGTCGGTTAAGAGAATTAAACATAGATCAGATTTGTTCAATATAACATGCATATATCTGTCATTCTGTTAAAAGATTTAAGATTAAGAATGAAAATGAAATATCGGTCAGATTTAGTAAAAGGCTTCAAATGTCAATCAATTCTGTTCTATGTTAAATTAGAATATCAGTTGATTTTGTTTGATCAGAGACTCAAACATGACTGACGTCTGTTCTAATACAAGACTCAAATATCGGTTAATTTGGTTCAGTAAGAGACTCAGATATTCGAGCAGATATAGTCAGAGAACATAGGAGGTTCTAGTACTTGCACTTGGTCCATGCATCTCCTAGTGTCACCCATAGGTGTCTCTCCTCCGCAGATCCCGCTGTGTGCAGGAACTCGATGGCTTCTCTGGTGAGGAGAGGAACGACTACACTTTTAGCCAGATCAACTCCTCCAGACGTCTGGATCACCTGAGACACAAACATTGGTTTAATATCGGTTGATTTTGTCCAGTAAGAAATGCAAATATCGACTGATTCTGTTAGATAAGGGACTGAAATATCGGTTAGATTGTTTAATATTATATACAAATATTGCTGATGTCAGTTCTGTTAAAGGATTTAAATCTCGGTTGATTTTAACCAATAAGAAATGCAAATATCGGTTAATTCTGTTAGATAAGAGGCTCAAATATCGGTTAGTTTTGTTCAACATAATATGCAAATATCGCTGACTTCTTTTAAATTATTTAATATAAGTTGATTTTGATCAATATAAGTTTGTTCAACATATCAGTCAATTCTGTTCCATATGAAATGCAAATATCGGTTTATTCCGCTAGATAAAAGAGTGGAATATCGGTCAGATTGTTCAATATTACATACAAATATTGCTACTGTCAAATATAGCTGACGGATTAATATCGGTAATATCAGTGGATTTTGTTCAGTAAGAAACGCAAATATCGGTTGATTCTGTTAGGTAAGAGGCTCAAATATCGGTCAGATTTGTTCAATTAAATATGTAAATATTACTAGCTTCTGTTAAATGATTTAAATATTGTTGAATGTGTGAGTTAGTTTTGGTCTACATGAAATTTAAATATCGGCTGATTCTGTTAATCAGGAGAGTCAAATATCGGTCAGATTGCTCAATATTATACAGATACTGCTGACGTCTGTTCTGTTAAAGGATTTAATATTAGTTCATTTTGTTCAGTGAAAAAATACAAATATCGGTTGATTTTGTTAGATAAGAGACTTAAAAATCACACACACCTCAGTCCAACAGAACCACCAATACACCAATACACAATCACAACACATACCAGCTTGAGTGGATTGAACAGGAAGTGAACCAGATCTACAGCGCTGGGATTCTGAATGTGGTTCTTCAACTTCCCCTGCAAACACAAACCATGCACATGATGTTCTTTCCCAGCATTTCTGTCTGGTTTTTCATTATGAATATGTAAACGTTCCTCAATCAAGCATCACTCACCAGCAGGTTGAAGGCGTGTTTGAACTTCTGGAAGCAGTCGATGAACTCGTCCTGAGTCGGCGGTTTGGCTCTCAGTGTCAGAACTCCCTCTGGATGAACAACACACACACACATGAGGAAGGCCCACAGCTGGAGGATCCAGAGGAAGCACACACACAGCACTCACCTCCAGGGCCCTTCTTCTTGCTCTTCTTACTCTTCTTGCGTTTGGAGAGCTCGTTAAAGGCCTCGGCAGCTTTCTGCAGTTTGGTGACGAAGTGTTCGATGTCGTCCAGAATGTGATTGAGGATTTGCTGTAATGCATGGCAAGATTTTAACAACTGCTACTAACACACACACACACACACACACACACACACACACACACCTGTTGCACAGTCATCATTATGGCTGACTGTATTCATATGATTGTCCTGTACTAATACTTTGACTATGACTTCAGCTTTATTCATTCATTCTCCTTCAGCTTAGTCCCTTCATTCATCAGGAGTCTCCACAGCGGAATGAACTGCCAACTATTCCAGCATATGTTTTACACAGCGGATGCCCTTCCAGCTGCAACCCAGTACTGGGAAACACCCATACACACTCATTCTCACACACACACACACACACACACACACACTCATACACTACGGCCAGTGTAGTTGATCAGTTCCCCTATAGCGCATGTGTTTGGACTGTGAAACCGGAGCACCCAAAGGAAACCCACACCAACACGGGGAGAACATGCAAACTCCACACAGAAACACCAAATGATCCAGCCAGGACTCAAACCAGTGACCTTCTTGCATGTGAGGTGACAGTGCGACACCACCGAGCCACCGTGCCGCCCCACGTAATGAAATGAAACTGTGTTGTTGTGTTTTCCTCACCACATCTCTGTCCACCTGTGCTGCGCTCATCTCAGGAGGCGTGTCCAGCTCTGTGTAGTGTCTCTGTGGGTCGTCTGAGGACACACACACACACACACACAGAATGAGTCTCATGTATACACACACCCCACGCTTCATCTCCGATGCTCCACTCACTGTCCTGCTGCTCATTGGTCCAGGCTGACCAGCTGGCCACTCGGCTCTTGGTGTCCACTTGATTGACAGCTGCTGGCGCCTGAGGGGCGGGGCCTCCTGGAGGCGGAGGGATGCTTCCGTCACTCTTCAGGATCATCCTGACAGACACACACAGATGTTGCGTTACCGTGGCGACAGCATCAGCATCATCACAACACACAGTGAGCGGCGGACTCTTACTTCAGCACCTCCGGCCTCTTCTTGATTTTCCCGCCCTTGTGGTCGCTGATGGCGCTCTCGATGTCCATGTGGATTAGACTGGCCTGAGCAAGACAGAATACAGGTTTCCTACTCTGTACTATATACAGTTTGGACTGTACAAAATGAATGGAAACCTATGTTATGTCCCCACTTTTCACAAAAACAAACAAGTGTGCGTGTGTGTGTTTATGTGTGTGTGTGTGTAGACCTTGATGTCCTCGCACTGGAACAGGTGCAGGTCTGGTTTCCCCTGCCCGGACTCCTTACACACTAGAGCCAAGATGGAGTCGTAGCTGCAGGCGTTGGTGACGGGCTGACAGTGCTGGATGGAGCCCAGAGGAAAGTTCTCCAGCTCATTCTGAAACACACACACACGATCAGACACACACACACACCCGCTAAAACACACACATGGTCAAACTCACACACCTTGCTGTCGTGGTCTATGAGGCTGACTGCTCTGTTGTCCACCTGCAGCAGCATGTCCTGAGTCCAGATCTTCCCTTTAGCGTCCAGCAGCCGCAGTTTCCTGATGCCGTCCTCGATGGTCAGCATCGCCTCCTTACGGTCCATCACAAACGTGGTCAGATGCTGCAACACACACACACACACACACACACACACACACACACACACACACACACTTATTTCACACTACAGGCTTAATTTAGATAGTAAAAAATCATAATATTTACAAAAATAAACACAAATATTTCTCAAAATCCTTCAGAAATCCTCTAAAGCCTCTAACATCACAGTATTAGCTGTTGGATGAATAACTCAGGAGTAATTTAGAGATATTTATGCGTAACAGCTGGGGTTAAACCCCTTATTAACGTCATTTCTGCATGATCTGTGCCTTTAAATGCTCATAACTTTTGTTTTGTTTAACTTTATGACCTTTTTCTAGTTCAGCTTTAATCTGGCATCATCTTTAAACTGAGATCAGGTGCAAACACACACACTAAAGTGCCGATCATGAAGGTGAGAGTGTGTTTAAAGGGTTAAAGAGTGACGGAGCGTCCGCCTCACCTCCACATGATACTGAGACGTGTCCGTCAGGCTGTTGATGCTGTTTTTGGTGTAGTTTTTCCTTTGCTCTGAGGAAACAGGAGATGATGATGATATTATAAACACACACACACACACACACACACACACACACACACACACCACATCATAATCACAGACACACTCAGATAACACACAATAAACACTGCAAGTCATGCGTGAGTGAGGACTGATGACACAGAGAGGGAAAAAACACGTCACACACACGCACACACACACACACACACACACAAACACACACAAACACACACGCACGCACACACACACACACACACACACACACACACACACTCCACTGGCTTCTACCTTTCTTTTTGTGTTTGGCGGAGCTGTGTAGAAAATACACTCCATCTGCTCCTGATGCGCCAGCACAAAAACACACACACACACACACACACACACACACCACAGATATATACACAAACACATAAAACACACATATATAAAATACTCAAACACAACACAAACACACAAATACGCAAACACACACACACACAAATACACAAACAAACCGAAACACTCACACACACTCACACACACACACACACACAAAAACACGAACAAACCGAAACACACACACACAAACACACACAGGCATACCTATATACATTTGACACATACACATACACACACACACAAATACTCAAACACACACATACAAAAACTCACACACAAAATACGCATACGAACACCTACACAAATATACCTATACACACACACACACACACACACACACACACACACACACACACACACACACACACACTATACATATACAAATACACACACACAGACAAGCATACCTACATACATGCACCATTAGACACAAACACACACACACACACACAAATACTCAAACACACACATACAAAAACACACACACAAATACTCAAACAAACACACACACACATCCATCCCATCATACTCCTGTGGCCATGGAGGCAGGTAGGGTGCCGTACCGGCAGTGGGCAGCAGGGGGAGACACCTACCGTACAGAGCTTTACCACTCGACTTTTTGCCGGGAACATCTGGAGACAGCGAGCCGTGTCCGCTGAAACACACACACACACACACACACACACACACACACACAGTTAGTGCACAACTACTCTCACACACTTTCCCTGCTGCATCTTAAACACTGCAGGAGCATTCATAATCACTGCGATTATCCTCAGTGTGTGTGTGCGTGCGTGTGTGTGTGAGAGAGAGAGAGACAGATTGTCTGTGCATGTGGTTTTGTGTATGTGAGAGTTTGTGTGTGTGTGTGTGTGTGTGTATATGCGTGTTTGTTTTTGTGTGCGCATGCGTGTTCAAGAGAGACAGAGCAAGTATGTGTGTGACCATGGGTTTGTGCGTATGTGTGTGTGTTTGTGTGTGTGTGTGTGTGTAAAAGAGTGAGTGTGTATGTATTTGTGTGCACATGCTATGTGTTTGAGTGAGACAGAGCGAGTGTGTGTGTGTGATAGTGTATTTGTGTGTGTGCATGTGAGTGTGAGAGAGTTTTGTGTATGTGTGTGTGTTTGTGAGAGAGTTTGTGAGTGTATAAGAGTGTGTGTGTGTGTATTTGTGTTCGCATACATGTGTGTTTGAGTGAGACAGAGTGAGTGTGTGTGAGATAGTGTTTGTATTTGTGTGTGTGTGTGTGCACCTGTGTTTGAGAGAAAGTGCATGTGTGTGTGTGTGTATGAAAGAGTGTATGTGTGTGTGTGTGTGTGTGAGAGAGAGAGAGTGTGTGTGTCCACTAATGAGTAAAGTGGACACTTGATCTGTTTGATTGTGTGAGTCACACTGATTGTGCGACGGATCAATAATAGATGTGTTCAATAGATCAAGAGCAGAGGAAACATCAATAAAACATCACACACACACACACACACACACATCTGCTGATGTTGAGGGGCAGTGTGAGTGTGTAGCTCCAGTAATATTGCTGACAGGTCAGTCTTCATGTGTAATGACTGATAATCAATCACATCTGCTGTTCTGTTCACACCAGCTCAACTGATCTGGAGTCTGATGCAGTGCACAAATCCACCAATCAGAGTCACCATATAATCAGTTTATATGACATCATCATTAAACACACACAGTGAGTGTTCCTCCAGCAGTCTGCTGTTCCTCACACATCAGTGTGTGTGTGTGTGTGTGTGTGTGTGTGTACTGTTCTGTCTGCTCATCTAAAACTCGCTGAGGGGGAAACTGCTGGGGAACTCTCGCTGAAGCTCTGTCAGAGCGCACACACTCAGTGGAAATTAAATTGAAACATTGAAATCAATTGAACAAAACAAATTGAATTACTATTGATCTGAACCGAATCAAAACTGAACTGAATCCATATTTAACTGAACCACCATCAAACTGAACCCATTCAGTATTAAATGCAAGAAATCATTATTTTATTGAACCAATATTTAACTGAACTGAATCAATATTGATATGAATTGAAATCACTTTGAAATCAATTTGAAAAACAAATTGAATCACTATTGATATAAATTGAATCAATACTTACCCTAAATGAATCCATATTTAACTGAACTGAATCACTATTTAACTGAACCCATTCACTATTAAATGGAATGAATCAATATTTAACTGAACCAGTATTAAGCTGAACTGAATCAAGCTTAAAATAAATTGAATGACGAAACAAACTGAATCACTATTGAGATTCAATTAATCAATATTTAACCAAAGTGAATCACTATTAAACTGAACTGAATTGTTATTTAACCACATTGAAACACTGAAATGAACAAACCAAACTGAATCCCTACTGAACTGAACCGAATCAAAACTGAATCCATATTTATTGAATCATTATTATAACTGTTGAACTGAATCAACAATGAACTGAATTGAATCATTTTGTGCATAATTTGATGAAAATTAAAAGAGCTGATTAACTGATTAATCTAACAAATAAATGTGTATTCAGATATATGATCCATCACACACACACACACACGCACGCACACACACGCACGCACGCACGCGCACACACACACACACACGCACACACACACACACACAAACACACACTGATGTCTTACTTCATCTGTGAGGCTGGCGGTGTGTATCCGTTCATGTCTGGACTCTGCCCCACACACACAGATCCGCTCCTGTAACACACACACACACACAACACAACACAACACAGCGTCAGTCAGAAACTCTGTCTGGACACACACGACAGCCCATAATGTGTGTGTGAACTCCATCAGCAGCGCAGGGGATCATGGGAGAGACACACAACACACACACACACACACACACACACACACAGCTGAAAAGTGCTATATAAATGTAAAGGGTCAATATTATTATTAAAACATCACACACACACACACACACAAATACACAACTTAAATTCAGTGACGAAGTCTGACCAGAAACCATCTGCGAGTGTGTGTGTGTGTGTGTGTGTGTGTGTGTGTTTATAATTAGCTCAGTGTGTGCTGTTAGCAGGTTAATCTGTCTGATTGAGTAACGAGTGGAGCAACACACACTGTTACACTGATCTGAGACCATCAGCCTCTCCCTCACTGAAACACTACACACACACACACACACACTTATAACACACACACACACACACACACACACACACACACACATATAAACACACACAGACATACAAACACACACACACACACACACACACACAGACAGACAGACAGACACACACACACAC